>NC_091197.1:9235341-9390341 GCF_040958095.1 Procambarus clarkii | reverse complement strand
TGTGTATGTGTGGTACTGGAAGAGCCGTGTGTGGTGTGTGTGTGTGGTACTGGAGGTACCAGCACTGGTGCATAAGACCATGTTCTGTGAATGGCACCTAAGACTGAGATTGGTATCTTGGGATAGGAATGTAGTGCCAGAGGCTGGGAATGGTACTTAATGCCTGTAATACCTGGAACCGGGAATGATTCTCCGGCCCGTGCATTGTGCCTCGGGCCTGGGGTTGTAAACATAATCGCCAGGGTGAACATTCTGGAGTATGGGACGGACATAATCAGGTCGAGCTTAGCCTAAGTTAAAAGTTTCAATAAATATTTAGCAATTATGCAGGAACCCACTGGGCGATTTTCATTGACTCGAATTATTGGGTGTGATTTCCATAGAGTTTATTGTGGTTGTAATAATATTTTCATAGGTAAAGAGAAGAGGGAGGAAGCAGGTGGAAGAGGAGGGGAAGGCGAGAATAGGAACGAAGGGGGTTTAAGGGGATTGGAACCAAGGATCAAAGGGGGATTATAGTGAAGAGAATGGGAGAGGAGTAAGAGACCCGGGTGCAACCGGGTACCTATTCTACAGATATATCTGGAAATGTCTGTCTGTCTGTCTGTCTGTTCGAGGCTGGAAGGGAGAGGGAGGGTGGGGAGAGGGGAGGAGTGTGGGAAAATGGGGGGGAGGAGGAGAGATAGACCCAAGCACCGCCGGGTGCTCCTCCTAGCATACAATAACACAAAATATCTATCTGTTTATCAGTCTATCTACCTGTCCAAGATAGACAATACCAGACGCTCGGGGTAGTCTCACACAACTCTATAATATTAATATTAGGGGAAAGGCGGGAGATGACAGTGAGTAAAACGCTTGGGCTCCGCCTCTCCATGTCCCACAGCGTCTCAGGAGCAGCGTCGCCCTACCAACATAGACATGTTGCCAATATCCCGGGTCCTTGAGGTTACCTTGAGGTGCTTCCAGGGCTTAGCGTCCCCGCGGCCCGGTCGTCGACCAGGCCTCCTGGTTGCTCTCCTGGTCGTGAGAGGCTTATATATAAAGTAGGAGGCAAGTACTGGAGAACACCATCTGGTCACCACTTGGTCCGGGAGACATCTCCCGTCACGCAGGGTGCAGTCGCGCCTCCACAGATCTCCAGTATCAGCTCTTAATACTGGTAATGGCTCAAAAGGGCCACCACTTACGGGCTATTCATGCCCGTGCCACCTTTTGGGTGGCTTCATCTTCATCAATCATCAATACTGGAGAAGAGGAACGACGCTCCCTGACCCACACAAAACTGCTTCTCCAAGTTCGGAAATAGTTTTCTGGTTATATTAATGGCAGGAAATTAAGTTTGAGTCTTGATCGAGCCGCCAGAGAATAGTCCATCTACTGTGTCGCGAGTTTTAATTGGATGATATACCTTATGGATGTCATATATAGGGAAAATAAAACTACTTAAAAAAGCTGTTTAAAGTACTTAAAAACTAATTAAAAAAACTGCATAAATAAAGTGCTTAAAAAAAGACTTAATCTGCTTAAATGAACAACTTAAATAAATCTCTTAAGATACTTATATAAACTAGTCAGATGAATAGATAACATAAACTACATAAATGTTAAATTAAACTACTTAAATAAATTACTTAAACACTAAAATTACCTATTTAAATTTACTTAAACTAATAAAAAGGCTACTTAAGTAAGCAACCTAAATAAATACATTAAAATGAACGTCTCAAACTGCTCCAACAAAATACTTAAAACTGCCTAAACGAACTCCTTGAATGAACTACTTAAAGAAACTACTTGGATAAAACTACTTGTGATCTGAGTGAAGTTGTATTCCAAGCAGTTTTAACATACACTTTAGCCTGTCTGAGAGACGAGAATTGAACGTGTTTATGAACTGTATCTTAGACGAGGTCAAAAAGGGGGGTTAAAAATGATATCAGAAAAGTGGGTGTATATATATATATTTTCCTGAATTTACCTGAGTGTGATTACCAAACCACACATCAGAGTGTGATGAAACGACGACCCGGCTTGTTAATGGTCCAAAAGAGACCGAAACGTCGTCTTTTTTATTAGTTTTCGGTATATAGTTTGGTCATATTTTTTCAGCCACGGTAATTGTGAGTCGTCGTCTGAACGGGTTTATGGAGGTACATCAAATGGGGAAAATTTGTATATAACGATTTGCGGTGGTGGGGGGGGGGTTTGAATCGCAAAATAGCGTTTTGAGCAGCGTAAGGGTTAAACAAGAACCTTTATTGTGTATATATATATATATAATATTACTGTGTTGGGTCAATATGTGAATGAGATTATTTGGGCGATTGTGTTACTGGTATAATTGTTATGTAAACACATGATGAACTCTTCCTCATCGGTGCATCTCAGGCAACATCTCTTAAACCATCTCTCTCTCTCTCTCTCTCTCTCTCTCTCTCTCTCTCTCTCTCTCTCTCTCTCTCTTTCTTGTTCATATGGCTGTTCAGCTGAAATCATCTTTTCCAAGTATTATTCCCTCCTAATTTAAACTATTAAACCTACACCAAATTTGTCAAGCCTTGTGAGTAACTTTCATGTCTTGACCATGCTTCTTCCAAGTGCTTTTGCGTGTCGGGACCCAAGACTTTTCTCAGCATATTACATGTTGAATATTAAACAATAAATGGAAGCTTTATATTTTAAGACCATAATCAGAAAGACTATGTTAATGAGCATTTTATTAATTAAAGTTGATTCGTTTAATTAAATTATTATGCACTTCATACCACTTGAGTGAATGGTGGTGGACCCCTACCCCATACTGTTAGTAGTAGAATGACTCTTGTAGAGTGAATGGATCCCATACCCATCTTGTGAGTAGAGTCAGTGGGTCAATACTCATCCTGTGAGTGGTGGTGGACCCAATGTCCATCCTGTCAGCGTTCAGGGACCTCATACCTAAGCTGTAAGGACATTTGATGAACATTTATTGCTAAATTATTTCTAATTTATTTGATTTGTTAACATTCTGCTACATACTAATGTAGGGTATAAGACCAGTTTTGCTGTCAAAGTTTACATTGGGTCTGATGTACTTTACTAAACAGGAGGCTTATATATATTTAAATAATAAACATATACCAATGTGTATGAAAAGCAAATATTACAGAAGGCTGATATTACATGGATTACACAGAATTTATATATATCTAATATAAAGCCATCAGCGTGTGTTCTTCAGTGCATAATGTAGGACGGTGCATGACGGAAGAGGGTCCAGGGCTACCACTTAAGTAGAACAGGAGACCCATTACTCCCATCCCTCGACCTCCCCTTCCCCCTCTTATCCCCCCCCTTTCCCATTCCAAATCCTGGGAGGGGTAGTGACAGGCTCCTCTAGACTCCTCTCCCCACCCCACCCCATGAGTCCTCCCCCCCTCTCTCTCCCCCTATTATGAGAGGGAGCTGCCCGGAATTTAAACGAGCTTCTCCACTCTGTAAACAAAATAAGAGGCGTCTCCAGCCTCGAGTGCCGCGGCACTGAAGCAACGCGGACCCACAACCCACTAAATGAAAAAAAAAATTATCTTTACAAACAGCATTACGCTTAGCTTTTATGTGATAATATTTGCTGGTATACATATAAATATAGGTTAGAAAGCATCATTTTCTGAGCAGAACTGCAAATAAGACCTCAAGGATTCGAACTCAGGCCGGCAGGGAATCAACCCATTTTGGCAGCTTAGTTGTATACTCGCTCTCGATAGCGTTGATAGTATTGAAAGGTGGCGAGATCAAGTAGTATGCTTTCAATGTTACTCTCATGGGGCACTGTATCTACTGACCTAAACTAATCTCTGTAATATCTACATTTATCGTCCCCCCCCCCCTTTCCCCAACGCTTTTCTTGACTGCTGCTGCTGTTCATGTTCAGCCCTTCAGTCCACTCCATTTCAGTTCAGTTCAGTCCACTCAAATATGTTCACTATTGCAGTTGGGTAATTGATTACAGAGTAATTGTCTGCTACAATTACATTAAATTAGATTACATCCGTGTTTCTCATCAAACAATTACAGGTCTTATACTCATTACAAAACCAATTCTGTGTATTTCACTATCGTCATATTTTTGTATTTGCGTTTTGTTTTTGCTGAACGCATTTCTATGTTTTTCAACTATTGGAATACCCAACATTCAAACATTAAATTTACATGTGAACCAACAAAATATTGTTCACTGCCATTTCCAGATAACATGATTGCAACACCTGTAAATTAACTCACCACAGCGGTACATGGGGGAAGCTGCTTGTAGGGGATTAGCAAACAAATTTACAACACCCCCATCTATGAATTTACAACACCCCCATCTATGAATTTACAACACCCTCATCTATGAATTTACAGCACCCCCATCTATGAATTTACAACACCCCCATCTATGAATTTACAACACCCCCATCTATGAATTTACAACACCCCCATCTATGAATTTACAACACCCCCATCTATGAATTTACAACACCCCCATCTATGAATTTACAACACCCCCATCTATGAATTTACAACACCCTCATCTATAAATTTACAACACCCCCATCTATAAATTTACAACACCCTCATCTATGAATTTACAACACCCTCATCTATGAATTTACAACACCCCCATCTATAAATTTACAACACCCCCATCTATGAATTTACAACACCCCATCTATGAATTTCAGTTTACATAATCAAAACACAGAAGGGGTACTTGTGAGCCCCGTTACCTGTACCCAGCTGAAGGGGTACCTGGTTGATGGGGTTCTCGGGGTTCTTCTACTCCCCAAGCCCGGCCCGAGGCCAGACTTGACTTGTGAGAGTTTGGTCCACCAGGCTGTTGCTTGGAGCGGCCCTCAGGCCCACATATCCACCACAGCCCGGTTGGACCGGCACTCCTTGAAGGAAACAATCTAGTTTCCTCTTGAAGATGTCCACGGTTGTTCCTGCACGGTACTACTGAGCTCCGTTACCAGCACCCAGCTGAAGGGGTACTTGTCAGCCCTGTTACCTAGAAGCTAACGAGGCTGACAAGGGAAAATAGGTGCTGCAATGGATAAAGAAGCACCTTTCAGACAGAAAACAGAGAGTCACAGTGTAAAGACAGATCTCAGAGAGTGGCGGGATGCCACTACCAGCGGCAAAATCTTCAGGGGGTTCAAATACAGGACAATAACATTCCTAATCTATGTAAATCCCTGACCAAAGGAAATAGATTCCTTCCTAACAATGCTCGCCAATGATGGCAAAATTATCACGAGGAGGACAATCACCACGAAAGACTACAAGAAACCACCAAATGACCTCAGAAGAGGTCTTGGTGACCTCTTGGGTCACCAAGAGGCTGCTATTACTTAACGCATGCGAGTTCAAAATAGTGAAGCTATGGAGTTCGAAACACCAGGCCAGACGCCACATACCCGGATCAGAGGAATAAAACCCGCTGAAATCTGACATAAATAATACTTAGGTACCATTACACCGAACATGTTACCAGAGGACAACATAAACTGAATGTCATCAGCTACATATGCGAGGTCGGGAAACATTATCATAGCCTTTATGAATATGTATAGGTATACAGGCGGTATATACAACGATCTGAACGTTGTATACCGCATGTGTCAGACCAGTTCGGGTATATACGCAACCAACGTCGAGTCGTTATATCTCGTTAACACAAATCGATGCTAGACTAAGTTTAGAATATGCGGCCAGAGTAGCCCCAGTGCTGAGACGATTGGGCTGCAAGTATAGACTACAGGAGTTAATTAAACCACACGTCACTAGAAGAGAAGACAGAGGGTAGACATGATCATGGCATACAAATTTCTCATGGGAAAAGACAATGCAGAATAATGACAGACTATTTAGCATGGTTAGTACCCGAACTAGGGACACAGAAGAGAACCAAGAACACGAATAAAGCAACGGAGACATTAGGAATTTCGTCAATGACATTATACTGAATCAATATAATGTCTGATAACCATCCCACTCATCAGAAAATTAAGAGACGACGACGTTTCGGTCCGTCTTGACCCGTGATGAGCCAAGACGACCCGAAATATCGTCTTTTCCCCATTTTCTGATATGTGGGTTAGATATCAGATCTGCAGCCGCGATAGTCTGACTCCTCGTCTGCAGACAGAATGCGCCATAGAGCAGCGCCATATTGGCAAATTCCATACACAGTTCAACTGTGTATGGAATAGAGTCCAATACACTGTGATACCTACACGGTAGTCGCATTCAGGTCCGCGAATCGGGATCGAAGAGCATTCCCTTCAAGCCCTAAGAAGACCACGTAGGTGAGTACAACTAGATGAGTACACAGACGGGTGAGTATTCGACCCCCACCACAATCCCTCCCCCTCTCTCCCCCAACATCCCCGCCAACCCTCCCCCACCCACCAAGAGCGGCCGTAGCACCACACACATAAGCACAACTGATCGCCAATAAATAGCGAAAAGTCCGCCGCTCAGGAGCGATAAACAGTGGAATGGGCTCAGAAATGTTACATTCAGCTGTCATCTTCCAACGATTTAACGCGCTGCCGACACACGACTCTAAGTTTACTCAAGTTCTCTCTCTATAGCTCCAAGTTTGGCCCGGAGTTCATCGAAGTCTCCCTCCCCTCGCCCCTTTAAACACCATCATTGTATTTGACGTCTCCCATCAATTCTCACTCTGTTCAAAGTCCACCCATTGTCAGAGTGTACGATGTCCACCCCACCTCCTTCCCCCTTCGCCCCCTTTCCTTGTCATTCTAATGTCCCACCGTCAGTGCTCACTCATCCTTGATGTCACTTTACCAACCCTCACTCTTTCTGAACGGCTCCGATCCTATTGTCGCTCGGCCGGATATCTCTCCTCCTCCCTATCCACACTCTATCCACAACTGGTAATGGAACACGGCATCCCTCTGGCTTATTACAACGTGAAGTAACGAATGCGTTTGGTCACATAGTGGGGTGGAGGCATATGTGACACCGTCTACATAGTGTGGTGGAGGTATGTGTGACACACCGTCTACATAGTGGGGTGGAGGCATATGTGACACCGTCTACATAGTGTGGTGGAGGCATATGTGACACCGTTTACATAGTGTGGTAGAGGCATATGTGACACCGTCTACATAGTGTGGTGGAGGCATATGTGACACCGTCTACATAGTGTGGTGGAGGCATATGTGACACACCGTTTACATAGCGTGGTGGAGGCATATGTGACACCGTCTACATAGCGTGGTGGAGGCATATGTGACACACCGACTACATAGTGTGGTGGAGGCATATGTGACACCGTCTACATAGCGTGGTGGAGGCATATGTGACACCGGAGAGACGAATCCTTCACAACACGTCCGTCAGAGCCCCCAAGACACACAATGCTCACAGAAGCCAATACTCATAATATGTTGTGATATTTTTCTGTGGAGCTTCATCTGGAACTGAGCACATTACGACACACTGAAGTTTACTGGAGCTGATCTGAAAGTTGCTGAGAATGGTCTGAAGTTCACTGAGGAGGTTTTGAATCTCATTGAGGAAGTTTTGAAGTTCAAAAGCAATGCGCTAAAATTCCCCTCAGAGGATAATCAGTTGATCAATGAGAATAGGTTGAAGGTCAGTGACGTATCAGGACACAGTACTTGTACCTAATAGTGCCTAGAAGGGGGGAGGTGGTGTTTATTCTGTATGCCCCCGGCACAGCTTTTCTGAGGTTCGAGCTCTCAGCTCGAGCTCGAGTCTGACCTTCAAGTTGAGGGTGGAGGTGGCTTCTAGGACTTTTTCTTTCAGTGTACTCCACCTGTGGGATTATCCTTATTGGGGACGAGTGTTTCTTGATATCTCTTCGACTCATATAACTTGTGTCCTGTGTGTCGACACCCTTTGTTTGCGTCCTATGTGTCGACACCCTTTGTTTGCGTCCTATGTGTCGACACCCTTTGTTTGCGTCCTATGTGTCGAGACTCTTCTTTGCGTCCAGTGTCCCTGGATTTCTTTACCTTTCCTTAGACAGAGAAAGAGGGGAGAGAGGGAAGGAAAAAATGATAGAAGGGGATGTTTGGAGGGAGTTAGGGAGAGAGTGGAGGAGACGGATGGAGAGGGAGAAGAGGGGAGAGAGGGAGAGAGAGAGAGAGAGAGGTGGAGAGAGGGAGGAAACTGTGCGAAATAAGAGCGGTTGAGGCAAATGAGCAATATAGACATTAGAAAGAACATTTTCCGTGTCAAGGAACGCACCAGGCAGTGCTGTGGTTGGGTAGGCTGACTCCTCCACAAACACACACACAGGTTCAAACGTTAATATGACAGAGCCCAATAGCCTCAGAAATCTGTTATAATAATTAATTGATGATTGAGAGGCGGGACCAAACAGGCGAAACTGAACCCCCTTTCCCACCCTCCCTTCCGCAAGCACAATTAGTTGAGTACCTTACGTCTCATGCCACATCCAGAGACCAATCCAACATCAGAGACTTCTGTTCTCTATCCAGCTATCCCTCGCTCCAGTCTATCCCATAGAGCTCAGGCCAAGAGGCAAGGGAGCGTCGAAACAGTGAATGTAATTTTTCTTTTGAGGTCCTTTTATTCATGAACCTTATTCAGCCAAGCCATTTCCAGGAAAGCCAGTATATTACTCCAGCAGGGGGCCTCGTAGCCTGGTGGATAGCGCGCAGGACTCGTAATTCTGTGGCGCGGGTTCGATTCCCGCACGAGGCAGAAACAAATGGGCAAAGTTTCTTTCACCCTGAATGCCCCTGTTACCTAGCAGTAAATAGGTACCTGGGAGTTAGTCAGCTGTCACGGGCTGCTTCCTGGGGGTGGAGGTCTGGTCGAGGACCGGGCCGCGGGGACACTAAAAAAAAGCCCCGAAATCATCTCAAGATAACCTCAAGATAGCATATACACTCGTCTGGGGAGGCGGAATGAGAGAGTTCTCTGAGGCCCGTGTGAACGAGGCGCCTCGTTGCTAATAACGATCATTAATGATTTTATCGCTTCCTCCGGAGGCTCTTAGGCCAGGCGGGCGGACGATGCTTGCGGATGGGATGGGGGAGGTGTAGGGGCGTGTAGGATATGGGATGGGAGGTGGAAGGGTTGTTATAGGTGGATAGGGGGGTGGAGAGGTTCCTAGATGTGTTCAAAGTTGAGATGGGAGGAAGATGCTTGGAGACACGGCTTTGATGGGTTATTAAGGAGATGATTGGCATACTCTCCCTCTCTGGTGGCATGCTTTCCGTCTCTGGTGGCATGCTTTCCGTCTCTGGTGGCATGCTTTCCCTCTCTGGTGGCATGCTGTCCCTCTCTGGTGGCATGCTGTCCGTCTCTGGTGGCATGCTTTCCGTCTCTGGTGGCATGCTTTCCGTCTCTGGTGGCATGCTTTCCGTCTCTGGTGGCATGCTTTCCGTCTCTGGTGGCATGCTTTCCATCTCTGGTGGCATGCTGTCCCTTTATGGTGGCATACTCTCCATCAATGGTGGCATACTCTCCTTCTCTGGTCGCATACTCTCCCTCTCTGGTGGCATACTCTCCCTCTCTGGTGGCATACTCTCCCTCTATTGTCGCATACTCTCCCTCTCTTGTCGCATACTCTCACTCTCTGGTAGCATAGTCTCCATCAATGGTGGCATACTCTCCATCTCTTGTAGCATACTCTCCATCTCTTGTAGCATACTCTCCATCTCCGGTGGCATACTCTCCCTCTCTGGTGGAATACTCTCCCTCTCTGTTGGCATACTCTCAATTATCTAGACCACAGTATACATAGCTCCCATAGCCAGCATATACATAATTCCCCAAACCCCATTTCCATCATTGTTCAATGCAAAAGTAGTCTCACTCAGCGCTCATGTTGATACACAGAGCGTCCCAGTTATCCACTCACAGTGACTGGCTGGTCCACTCAACAACCACATCTATACAACTGAATGTGCGACTCTCTAATGTTGAAGGTCTGTCTAAATTTCCCGTGATGACTGGCGAGTGTAAATGGTTGTCACACCAGCCATATGAAGAGGTAATGAAATATTATGGGCCGAGTCCGTAGACTTTAACTGGTCATGACTTAATATTTCACTTAAACCGTGAAACTTTTGGGGGATCGATTCCGAGTACTGCCGGGTACTGCGTGTACTTAGTTCAGTCATTGGTCCCCCTCACAAGAGTACTGATGCGGGGCACATCCGGGCGTCTCCACATCAAAGGCAAATTTAATATCATCAATTGAAGTCACTCAATTTTCGCTGGTGATCATGAGTTAATCAATGAATGTGTCCCCATCATCAATGGGGCTTAACCACTCAATGTGGGCGAATCATCAATTGACATAAACCACTGAATGGGCCCAATCATCAGCCAGAAGTAACCTATGGAAGAGCTTTATAATTATCAATGGGAATTAACCACTAAACGAGTCCCAACCACTAATGGATATCAAGAGGGAAGTTATCACAACTTAACAAAAGCGTCAGATACGAAGTGTTTGACCTTAAGAGAAGCGTACGACCTTGGACGACCAGACCTCTAACCGTCGATGCAGATGATCAGTATCTGTTTTGAAGTGAAATTAACTTTATTTTTAGATGAATGAATCTAAATTTAGATTTATTCATCTAAAAAATCCGGAATTCAGATGAACATTACTCGACGCGAAAAAAAATCAGACTCAGCACTTACTTATAAGCAAACACTGGACGCACAAAATCTAACACAAATTATCATCCACACAAATTCTGAGCCGAATTCTGACTCTCTGCACCTATTTTCATTTTCAAAATACGACTTTTTATACCGAAAATATGCCAATTACTGAAAACGGCGATGGGTCATATTTTGCCCAAACCCCCCTGTAATTTTCATAATATTTGAAATGTCGAAAATTTACTCTTGAGCGTGATTTTTGAGCCGAATTCTGACTCTCTGCACTTATTTTCATTTTGAAATTACTACTTTTTATGCCGAAAATGTGCCAATTAATGAAAACGGCGATGGGTCATAATTTGTCCAAACCCCCCTTCAGTTTTCAAAATATCTGAAATGTCAGACATTTGACTCCAGACCGTGATTTTTGAGCCAAATTCTGACTCCCTGCACCTATTTTCAATTTACGAGTTTTTATACCGGAAATAGGCCAATTATTGGAAACGTAGATGGGTCATAGTTTGCCTAACCCCCCCTGCAGTTTTCAAAATATCTGAAATGTCGGAAATTTGACTCCTGTGCGTGATTTTTGAGCCGAATTCTGACTCTTTGTACCTATTTTCATTTTGAAATTACGACTTTTTATACAGAAAATATGCCAATTAGTGAAAACGGCGATAGATCATATTTTGCCCAAACCCCCCTGCAGTTTTCAAAATATCTGAAATGTCGGAAATTTGACTCTCGAACGTGATTTTTGAGCCGAATTCTGACTCTCTGCACCTATTTTCATTTTCAAATTACGACTTTTTATAACGAAAATATGCCAATTGCTGAAAACAGCGATGAATATACATTTTCTTCATGCTATAGTACATGCTGTAAAATATAGTGACGACAAAGCTCAATATACATGCTGCATAATACCTGTCACATAATACATACCATACAACACGTGTCACTTCAATATGACACGTCATGCTAAAAACAACTTATAAGACAGTAAGAAGACAACCACAACTTACCACACACAACCACAACTTGAATATTTCCACACCCACAACCACAACTTTTCAGACACCACTAATATATTTGCAACGTTGCAAACACGTGAGAAAAATGAAAAATAACATTTCGTTAAATGTCTACTGTTTGCAGCCCCAGGGGGGGAGGGGGGAGGGGGCAAATGAGAGTACAGATAAGATTTGTCTCTTCCAAGGAGTTCGATCTTACTGGGGGGGAAACAGTTGCTCTTGCAGTAAGTAAACTGTATACTGTATATTCTGTTCAATATTGTGTTTATGTTTCTGCCTATATAAATAATCACAAACAGTCTACAACATAGAGTATTGAATCACGAACATAATACAACTCTCTCTCTGGAAAACACAAATGAGTTTACAAAATATATATATATATATATATATATATATATATATATATATATATATATATATATATATATATATATATATATATATATGTATATATATATATATATATATGTATATATATATACATATATATATATATATATATATATATATATATATATATATATATATATATATATATATATATATATTACAGAATCCTATATAAACGGTTTACTGTAAAAAGAGCCATCTACATCTTGGACCTCATGAGAATAAAGCAATACGTAACTATTGATTGATTTGTTATTAAACAGATTATAAGGCTGTGTATTTAATATTTCCTAAGTGACCCATTTTAGTAAATTTACGACAAGAGGAACAAAAAGACCGCTGCAGTGCGGTGCTACTTAGAGTTAATATTATAGCAACTTTATTGATCAAATTGATATGCAATTTGGGCTAATCAAGGTATTCAGGTATTTGTTGCAGTGAGGATGGTGGTCATATTCACTGTTGAACAGGAGAGTGAGGACGCTGCTCATATTCACTGTTGCACAGGAGAGTGAGGACGCTGCTCATATTCACTGTTGCACAAGAGAGTGAGGAAGCCGCTCATATTCACTGTTGCACAAGAGAGTGAGGAAGCTGCTCATATTTACTGTTGCACAAGAGAGTGAGGATGGTGGTCATATTCACTGTTGCACAGGAGAGTGAGGAAGCAGCTCATATTCACTGCCACAGCGGATCAGCACAATCCAAGTGATCTGCATTTCAAATTCAGAGTCAGTCGACCTCAGACATGTCTGACGGTAGTAACCTCTGTTGGGCGTAGGTTAAACAAATGAAAGAGTTTGGCTGATTTAAGCAGACGCTGCCTCGTATGGGCCAATAGGCCCATACGCAATTTAATTCTTATAATCTTATGTGCTATATGAGGAGATAATTCAAAGATTAGAAATAGTAATTCTGATTATTAGAGATAGAAGTTATCTTTGAAAACAGATGTAACTCTGGCCCAGGCTATATGAGTATTATGTACTCATATAGGATGAGTACATATGTATTATGTACTCTTAAGATGTAATAGTACACTGCTCTCCTGAGACCTATAGAACTTATACTTAAGTAAATATTTTGTCATTGTTTTGCACGTTTGGCCCATGGAGAAATTTATCACAACTAAGAAGGTGGAGAGGGACTTGGAGGGGGAGTTGAGAGGGAAAGACGTTCGACCTCACACACTTGGGATCCACGGTTCGAGTCTCCAAGAGACCAGGTAAGTGGAATTATCACAATTATATATATATATATATATATATATATATATATATATATATATATATATATATATATATATATATATATATATATATATATATATATATATATATATATATATATATATATATATATGAGGTTCAATTACTTTCACCTTTACGCCCAAGCTTTAAATAATGAAAAAAAAATACATATTTATCGTACCGAAATTTTGCACTGGAAATAAATGCAAATACATGTTTTGAACTTGGATTTAAACAGCCGCTTAAACTTATTTATTTATATTTATAAATAAACCACATGTTTATTTATTTCATGACATAAATAAACATATGGTTGTCTATTACACTGTGAGTGTGTGTAAGTATAAAAGCGACTTTTGATGAATACTTTTTGTCCTCGTGGCCGCGGCGTGTTTCTCTGAAAATATGCTGGTCTGAGAAAAGCCATTATATAAACCATTAAAAAAGACCATCATCCACAGACGCCACTGACAATCAATAATCCATTGCCCAAGCAACGAGAGAGTTCGGACCAAGACACAATAACCCATTATCAGACCAACAGCGCAGTAGCTCACCCATTATATACCAACACCTTATCAGGAGGAAGCCCGGACCATGGTACAATATTTCTGGAGGTACATATCGGTGGCTTCAAATAGACCGCAAGGTGCAGTTATCCCTAAGATGCATATGTTGCAAGCAATGTGTGTCTGCAGCGGGAGAGATTATTTAACATCTAGGCATTGTCCAAGCAAGCATCACCTAGAATTTCGTTCTGTTACATATGACATGACATGATCCTCTGAATTCAATTGTATGTTTTATTGTGGGAGAGAGAGAGAGAGAGAGAGAGAGAGAGAGAGAGAGAGAGAGAGAGAGAGAGAGAGAGAGAGAGAGAGAGAGAGAGAGAGAGAGAGAGAGAATAACAAGTGGAGCGGATATAAATTACGATAACTAGCAAGGGACCAGCAAGGAAGATGAACTTTTATAAGAAATGCATGTAAAAAAGGTCACAGTTCGGATGGACAGAGAGAGAGAGAGGGAGCAGCAGCTGGATTGACGATAGACAGGAACGTGGGATGGGTGGACAATGAGGGGACAGTTACAGCCCCCCGCTCCTGTGCCAGGTAAGTCCATTACGGGCTCACCATAGCCCGTGCTACTTGCAACTTTTGGTTCCGAGTTGCTAAATCTAAAACCACAACAATAACAGGGAGGAGAATAGACAGGAACGTGCTGAGAGTAGACAGTGAGGGAGATGCACGTTGGTGAAGGAATGGATTAACACTGGATAAAGGCGGAGAAATGGAAAATAAGAATAAACATGGAAAGGGGAGAGAGAGACAGAGGAATTATTCGAGCGGAAGCAGGAATAAGGAGATGGGTGAGGGAGATACATGAATGGTACAGATGCTGTGAATACAAGAAGGGGGGCATGGAATACAAGAAGGGGGGCATGGAATACAAGAAGGGGGGCATGGAATACAAGAAGGGGGCATGGAATACAAGAAGGGGGGCATGGAATACAAGAAGGGGGGCATGGAATACAAGAAGGGGGGCATGGAATACAAGAAGGGGGGCATGGAATACAAGAAGGGGGGCATGGAATACAAGAAGGGGGGCATGGAATACAAGAAGGGGGGCATGGAATACAAGAAGGGGGGCATGGAATACAAAAAGGGACATGGAATACAAGAAAGGACATGGAATACAAGAAAGGGGCATTTAATCGACCTTTGGTTAACAAGTAAGAGATGCACATACATTAAGAAATATGAGGAACTTGTTTGAAGAGGATGAACACGTGTTCAAGTCTTCATGGAAAATATCAATATTTTAAAGTTCACCTCTTTAGAGCAAAGAGAAAAAACATTTTCTCGTCTTTATTGACAGTGAAGATGCTGCTCACATTCACTGCCACACAGGACAGTGAAGATACTGCTCATATTCACTGCCACACAGGACAGTGATGCTGCTCATATTCACTGCCACACAGGACAGTGATGCTGCTGCTCATATTCACTGCCACACAGGACAGTGATGCTGCTGCTCATATTCACTGCCACACAGGACAGTGATGCTGCTGCTCATATTCACTGCCACACAGGACAGTGATGCTGCTGCTCATATTCACTGCCACAAAGGACAGTGATGCTGCTGCTCACATTCACTGCCACACAGGACAGTGATGCTGCTGCTCACATTCACTGCCACACAGGACAGTGATGCTGCTCATATTCACTGTCACACAGGACAGTGATGCTGCTCATATTCACTGCCACACAGGACAGTGATGCTGCTGCTCATATTCACTGCCACACAGGACAGTGATGCTGCTGCTCATATTCACTGCCACACAGGAAAGTGATGATGCTGCTCATATTCACTGCCACACAGGACAGTGATGCTGCTGCACATATTCACTGCCACACAGGACAGTGATGCTGCTGCTCATATTCACTGCCACACAGGACAGTGATGCTGCTGCTCATATTCACTGCCACACAGGACAGTGAAGATGCTGCTGCTCATATTCACTGCCACACAGGACAGTGATGCTGCTGCTCATATTCACTGCCACACAGGACAGTGATGCTGCTGCTCATATTCACTGCCACACAGGACAGTGATGCTGCTGCTCATATTCACTGCCACACAGGACAGTGATGCTGCTCATATTCACTGCCACACAGGGAAGCAGATCATTTATAAAACTGCTGGTTTTATGAATTGAATTTTACACTATATATAAAATTTAATCAGTAAAAATTCAATTCGTTTTCTGGTAATCTCTAGCAGTTCAGTTAAAGTGTTTTTTGCATGAAGGCTTTTGCTACCGCCTTGTTCATTATATATATTTCGACACATAAAATATGCAAGATTGAATTATGAGGCAAGAAAATGTAAAATAAATTGTTAGGATGTCTTACAAAAGAGATTCTTTGTAAAAAGTTAAATAGTGGATTATACCTTGGGCAGAGAGGTCTGAAATCATTCACAGTTTCATATTGAATAATACAGTGGATACGTAAATGATTTTTATGCTCGTTAGAGTGTTTAGAATCATAGAGGACTTTGGAAAAATCCATTCCTGAAGGACCACATCCTGAAGGAGTAGCTAGAGACCTGCCTCCCTGCCCTCCCAAGCACTAGCAGCAGCTCACTGGAGGAGCAGACTAAGGTACTTATTCATGTCTACAGGCGAAGGTCGCTGTCTTATCTCTCCTTATCTACATGACGTGTGGGGGAGGACCCGACGCTCTAAATAACCAAGATGTTTAGCATATGAGCAACTTTACCCTCGTCCATCACAAACTGCGGTAGAGAGCTCTAAGGGGCGCTCTACGGGGCGCTCTACGGGGCTTGGGATTACCCACCTACCCACCTACCAGTGGCAAGGTTGGTAAACTAACAGTCTATACGACTTTGAGAATGTCTGAGAATCAAGATATAATTTTTAGTCACAATATTGACATAACATGAATAGAGAGAGTGATCAGGAGTCAGGTCGCCAGATTCTTGGTGACCAATGACCTTCACAACTCAGGCCAACGTGGATTTAGAGTGGGTTGAATCGGTATAACAATATAAAGACATTTATTGTTGTTAAATCGTTACTGATCATTTGTAGCACCAACAATTGACCATTTGATCAGGTGCACATAATATCGTAATCTATTTGTCCAAGTGAATTATCGTTTTATTAATAAATCAATTCATATTACATGATGCACTATTCAGTTATACATCAAACAATTTACAATGACAGAACTCCAGTGAATCTGATATTGAATTGGATTCTGAGAATTAAATTAGACTTTTATAAACTACTATTCAGAAAAAAAATAGAGATTAATAGAGTAGCAAAAGACCTTGACGGAACTTTATTTCTTCATCTGACACTAACTTTATCCACAAGGGAAAATGCTCTATTTTTCCCTCTAAAGTCTCGTTTCTCCTTCCAAGCAACTTTATATAATAAACTTGTCCCTTGGAACACACAGAAAATACAATTTGGTCCTCAGTACGCCTGCCTTCAACACAATATATTTTAAGGTAACGCAATTGTTTTCCTTCAAATATGCATATAAGCGCTTCCCACACAGACACAGAGAGACACAGACAGACAGAGAGACAGAGAGACAAAGAAGGGATGTGTTGACATATGCTGGAATACCGTATATTTTTCCCTATATAATGTCGTTTATTGGCTAACATTAAACTCAGTGTTGCACCCTGTGGGTGGCACTGTGCCACTCACAGGGAACTAACCAAGTCTCGTAGGTACTAACAACTGGACCACCGCTGCAGTTCTGTGCCCCCCCCAGCGAGTATTATCGAGTATTATAACTACATAAAAATAGAAAGAGACAAAAGGGTCTTGAAATTACTTTCCAACTAGTTAACAAAAATGGAAAAAAATCGTTTTATATAACAATAAGCTCCCCCACCCCTTACCCTTCCCTTACCCTCCCCTTACCCTCCCCTTACCCTCCCCTTACCCTCCCCTTATCCCCCCAGAACCTATTTTCAGAGTGTATAGTTTACCCAGATCCACGCCGATAGTCTGAGAAGTGAATTGAACAGCATCAAAGACAGGAAACGCGGGTATAAAACGTCTCCCGATCAACTGAGACTTGGAAATCCAATCATGGAAGAAGGTGGACGAGGAGAGTAAGGGAGAGAGAGAGAGAGAGAGAGGCGAGGCTCAAGCTCCCGTCCCCCAGGCCTACAATGGCTGTATAGGAACCTGTATAGGTCGTCAGGTGAGGGTTACTTGCACACACCGCCCTGGGGTTGAAGGTCCAGGAGTAGACCACGAACCGGGGCTCAAAGACCATGGGGTGGGGCTCAAAGACCATAAGACGGGGCTCAAAGACCATGGTGTGGGGCTCATAGACCACGAGACGGGGCTCAAAGACCATGGTGTGGGGCTCATAGACCACGAGACGGGGCTCAAAGACCACGAGGCGGGGCTCATAGACCACGAGGCGGGGCTCATAGACCACGAGGCGGGGCTCATAGACCACTAGACGGGGCTCATAGACCACGAGGCGGGGCTCATAGACCACTCAACGGGCCTCATAGACCACTAGACAGGGCTCAAAGACCACGCGACGGGCCTCAAAGACCACGAGACGGGGCTCATAGACCACGAGACGGAGCTCATAGACCACGCGACGGGGCTCATAGACCACGAGACGGGGCTCATAGACCACGTGACGGGGCTCATAGACCACGAGGCGGGGCTCATAGACCACGCGACGGGCCTCATAGACCACGCGACGGGGCTCAAAGACCACGAAACGGGGCTCATAGACCACGAGACGGGCCGTAACATGACCGGATATCACAAACGTGAAACAAGAAGCCATCCACTCAAGAAACAGAGTCAGAAGAAGGAGGAGGTAGTAAAGGTACAAAGACCTTGATAATGACAGTTTCAGAAGCTTCGACTCTACCAAGATGTATCACTTAATACATCGCAAGTTTTCCTTGCGTCTTCAACCTATCCGTTAACAAATGCGACGTCCCGATACAAATTAGAAGCGCAGGAACACTGACGTTTCTCCCCGTATTTAAGGCACTACGGGCTCACCATAGCCCGTGCTACTTGGAACTTTGTTCCAGGTAGCAAATCTTTAACAACAACAACCCCGTATGGGCCTATAGGCTATGTCGGATGCTGGGGGGTCTGTACGTTTCTTGTTAGACAAAAACTGCATTTTTTTTTGTCGGTAAATTAGGAGCACAGGTCGTTCCGAGGTCACCAACACGAGGTCACCATCACGTGGTCACCACCACCAGGTCACCACCACCAGGTCACCACCACGAGGTCACTACCATGGTAATCCTGGGTCAGAATATGATCGATCTAAACGCGTACGACCCAAAATGTATTGATGATGTTTTGGGGTAAAAACGTGCCTTTTGGGGGGAAGCAGGTTTCCAAGTATGAATTGTTTGGTTGCTATGATTTAATAATTGGGGCAAGATGATTTAATTGTTTATTTTAGGCTGTGTGACCTTAATTGTCACTCATGCAGTGTTAGCGAAGAGTGTAACTGCTGCCTTCATCCAGGTTGCACTCTGAAGTGTTATCCAGCCTGCACTCTGAAGGGTTATCCAGCCTGCACTCTGAAGCGTTATCTAGCCTGCACTCTGAAGGGTTATCCAGCATGCACTCTGAAGTGTTATCCAGCCTGCACTCTAAAGCGTTATCCAGCCTGCACTCTGAAGTGTTATCTAGTTTGCACTCTGAAGTGTTATCCCGTTGGTATACTAATACCGTTGGCCTGAAGTGGGCTTAGTTATTGGCTCAGTCCCGACGATTACGGGTTCGATCCCCCCGCGGTTACCTGAAGCGTTAGGGCAACGTCTCATTTTAAACAGGTACACGGAAGTTAAGACTGCTGTTGAGGGATACTTTCTGGGAATAGTCTTGGGGTTGGTCTAAGAGATATATTGATGAAAATAGGTCAGGAGACATTATATAATTAGATAGTCGGCGGCTTGAAAGGCGGGACCCAAGAACTAAGCGTGTTGTGTCTTGAGAGAGGTAGTGCACCAGGATGCAGGATTTGATTCCAGGAAGCAAATCCACCAGGATTTGCTCCATGATCCTGGATCCAGGATGCAGCGATGGGTCGCTCTCTCCCCTTAATTGACCTAATATGTGTTAGTTCTCAGGGCCCTTCCTACCCAACTACTTAGTGAGGGAGTAATTACCACCTTACCTACTTTTACCCTCCTCTTCCCCCCTTCCCCTGATACCCACTTGACCCTCCCCCCCCCACTCTCTGCCTCCCACTCCATGGGCGCTCATTCTCCTGAAACTTCATGTATTCGAACTCCTTGTCCTGGTCGAACTCATTTGGCTAAGACCTTGAAACCCCCGGAAGCCCCAGACGCGATCAGAACAGGGTCGTCACTATACTCTAGTCACTATACTCACAGAAGTGATGATGTTTAGCTCGGGGAATGGTGAATAGGGTTGAACAGTGGTATATACGTCTTAGGATCAACTGTGAGGGCCCGGGTTCGCTTCCCGAAATACTGAGGTGGTGGGGGGTATGTTTTTCATTCAGCTGATACCTCTGTTTACCTAGCAGTACATAGGTATGCCCAAGTGGTAAGCAGGTACTGTGGGTTGCCTGTGGGAAAGTTGAGTATAGGTAGCCGAAAGGAATTTCAGTACGTCTCAATATTGCTCAGTATTGTCCAAATGTCTCAGTACAGGTTTAATTCCTGTCCCTCCCAACTTGGACTATTCGGTAGAGCGGATGCCTTGCTTCTTGCAAGGTCGTCGTTCGATTCCCGATAGTCCAAGTGTTTGGGCACCGTCCTTGAAATCCTCAAACACCCCGTCCCCCCCCCCCTCTGCTCCTAATTCTTGAATAACACTCACATGTTGTATAGTCACATATACAGGCTTGAGTAGCGCTTTTTCCTTACCTCAATCCCAGTAAACCACATGTAAACAACAAAGAGCTGTATGCCTCGCTTTATACAGTTTACTTGAACGACTAAATAAACAAATTATCAAACCAAAACTCAAACCAACACCAAATGACGTAAAATACACGAAACCATCACTTTGTACCGACAATAATTAATACATAAAGTACAGCCCGAGATAACAGGCTACCAGAAATCTTTCTACACAAGTGAAGATAAGAGATAATATTGATGAGTTACATGGCCGCGTAATCATCAGATGAATACGCTAGAAAACTAAAAACAGCATCAAAGGTAAAGCTCAACTTTATAATTGAGATGATACAACGTTGTGGCAAAACTGATGGAAGAATTATAATTTGATATTTTAGTTAAAGAACTTCTGCAGGTTAAAAAACAAATCTCAAAGCCCAATAAAAGTTGGCGAACCGAGTATAAGCTTTTGAACCCTCGAGAATAATGTTGGCTAAAAGCAGATAGAGGAAGCCCGGGTGGCAGAGGAAGCCTGTACGATACAGAGGAAGCCTGTGCCACAGAGGAAGCCTGTGCCACAGAGGAAGCCTGTGCCACAGAGGAAGTCTGTGACACAGAGAAAGCCTGTGCCATAGAGGAAGCCTGTACGATACAGAGGAAGCCTGTGCCACAGAGGAAGCCTGTGCCACAGAGGAAGCCTGTGCCACAGAGGAAGTCTGTGACACAGAGAAAGCCTGTGCCATAGAGGAAGCCTGTACGATACAGAGGAAGCCTGTGCCACAGAGGAAGCCTGTGCCACAGAGGAAGCCTGTGCCACAGAGGAAGCCTGTGGCACAGAGGAAGCCTGTACGAGACAGAGGAAGCCTACACGAGACAGAGGAAGCCTACACGATACAGAGGAAGCCTGCACGAGACAGAAGAAGCCTGTACTAGACAGAGGAAGCCTGTACTAGACAGAGGAAGCCTGCACGAGACAGAGGAAGCCTGTGACACAGAGGAAGCCTGCACGAGACAGAGGAAGCCTGCACGAGACAGAGAAAGCTTGCTGACAGAAGAAGCCTGTCACGGAGTGGGAGACAGAACCGTTCAAGAGACGAGAATGAGACCAACCTCACAGTGAATGTTTCGAGTACTGTATTATGTAATACATAGTGATTATGTATTATGTATTTACCCTCCTGATTATATCAAACATAGACACCAGCTACAGCTGTAAGATAAAAAAAAAGTCGAAAATTTAACAAATAATGACAAATATGTTTAAGTAATTCCGAAAAATTAAACCAAAAAAATGGTGAAAATGTTATTTTTTTTCTGGTTGAATGGGTAAGGAAGAGGAGGGAGAGTAATCAATGTGGTGAAGTGTGATGACTGTGGCAGCAGGTGGGAGGGTGAGATGGTGACTGTGGTGGTGATATGGTAGTGGTGATGTGATGGTGGTAGTGGTGGTGATGGTACTCAACTAGTTGTACTCGCCTTGTTGTGCGTGCTGGGGTTTGAGGTTATCTTGAGATGATTTCGGGGCTTTTTAGTGTCCCCGCGGCCCGGTCCTCGACCAGGCCTCCACCCCCACAAAGCAGCCCGTGACAGCTGACTAACACCCAGGTACCTATTTTACTGCTAGGTAACAGCTTTGGCTCTCTAATTCTATTTGGTCTTTATGCTTCGCAAGATGAGGGGGTTCCTTGCGTGTGCTACATACTTCAGCATTGGTCGAACAAATGGTATATAGATTGCCTGAAGGACCCCTGGCTGATATAGGATTCTAAACGATGTTTCCTATGTGTTCACTATCCCATTTGTTGTGATAGTGATGGTGGTGAGATTGGTAGTTATGGTGATGTGTGGCATCACCACACACCCGACACCAGCGTCATCACACACACCCGACACCAGCGTCACCACACACCCGACACCACCGTCACCACACACCCGACACCAGCGTCACCACACACCCGACACACCTGATTAAGAACTCACCACTAAAATTGAAACTAAAAATATATCCAGGAACGAGTCGTTTACAAAAAGAATAATACACTATGGACGCTGCCGGTGTAGAATAGTCCCTTTGATCAGCAGGTCTGGAGTCAGGTGACCGCGGACATCCAGAGAAGCAAAAGGAATGCTGGAATGCGTCGAAATCCAACAGGAACACAAAAGGAATGCTGGAATGCGTCGAGGTCTAAACCAGAAGACAAGGAAAATAATGGCGGAATACCAGTTGAAATGTATACAGAAGACACAAATGGAATGCTGGAATAGACATGTAAGAATCTAAATATCTTTCAGCAAGGAGGCGTAAGGGGGTGAGACACAGTCTCCAGCTATAGTGATTCTATTGAGATTCAGCCTAAACAAATCCACAAGGGCAGTGGCGAGGATTCGAACCTGCGTCTGGGAGCATCCCAGACACTGCCTTAATCGACTGAGCTACGACAGGGTTAAAATTCAGCCCTGAATAAAAATAAAAAAATAAGAGATTCAGCCTCTGTTTCCCCCAATCTCTTGGTAATAGAGTTAACTTGGCTTTGCGTATTTACTAAAGTGTTTTCATTTCGAAGTAAAGTTTTTACCATCACAGAATATGGTTACACTATAGGTTTAGTTCACTATCTCAAGTGTCGTCTATAACCTGTATATATATATATATAGAGAGAGAGAGAGGTTTTCGAGTCATATGCGTTCTCTCTCTCAGATCAAAACTCAAAACACGATTTGGTACAGATAAAGTTGATGACATGTATACGTGTTGGAAAGATAGCTAGAAGGATGGGATGGGGCAGCTTTTCCCTGAGTTCTTTGAGAGGCCGAACGATCTATAATTCCCAGTATCAAATTTAAAGTTGAATGTATGTGGGATGATATATTACCCTACCTAGACATCTTAGTAATAGGGAGTAACGCCTCGCTGAGCATAAGGGATTACGGGCTCACCAAAGCCCGGGGGTTTTACCCTCGAGTAGCTGAAGTTAAAGCAACAACATGAGATTCACAAGAAAGAAACATATACAGGTATTCCTGTATACAGGATACACATAATTACAGGAATGCCTTTTCGTAAAAGCAGTGCGAATCTGTATAGTCCTCCAATAGTTCGCTATAGATCCCCATTCCCTATAGTTCCCAATTCCTTATTGTTCTAACATAATACCGCTGAGAATTTAAGCAAACTCGGAAAACTAAATTGATAGATTTTCAGTTGGTCAAATATCCGACGTTGTGACTGCTTCAGCCACGTTATTGTGACTACTTCAAGCAATGTTATTGTGACTACTTCAAGCAATGTTATTGTGACTACTTCAAGCAATGTTATTGTGACTACTTCAAGCAATGTTATTGTGACTACTTCAAGCAATGTTATTGTGACTACTTCAAGCAATGTTATTGTGACTCCTTCAAGCAATGTTATTGTGACTCGTCGTCGCTACAATGAGTTCACAGAACAAAACAGAAGACAGAACAATCAAAACATATAATTTCAAATGAAGTGAAACCGACAGCTCCAGACCAAAGATTATACATCATTATCTACCACTAAACAAAAAAAGAACTGCTGATTTAATACTCAAAAACACCCGCAATATACAATACAAATCTCTTCAAAAGCCAAAAGTGGTATACCTGTTTACACCACACGCCCCCCCTAGTGAAGAAGGTCACCTTTGATCTACCTAATTTGGTACAGCCATCAAAAAGCTTTCGAGACGACTGGCTTAATATCCATCTACAAGCTGCTAACGCCCCCACGAAAACACCACACGCAAAGGGATGGTAACAAGACACTAGGAAGATGCTCGTAGAAAATACTAAAATCCTGGTTAGGTATATATTTATATATTACAAAATATGTAAATTGTATCTTTGCCTTATGCAGTGACTGTCGCGGGCGCCATATGTAAGGCAGCGTTTGTGACATGTTCTGCACTCGTAACTCTCAGGATGTGTCACAGGTAAAGGGTGGACAGCCCCACGCTGCTAGAACAAAGAACACTTACATATTGACAAATATATATATACCAGAGACCGAGGCGTTATACCTATTTAGTCACGTTTACTAGAGTTGAAAGAGACGGCGCTCAAGAACGTTATGTAGCTTGAGTGTGTGTGTGTGTGTGTGTGTGTGTGTGTGTGTGTGTGTGTGTGTGTGTGTGTGTGTGTGTGTGTGTGTGTGTGTGTGTGTGTGTGTGTGTGTATACTCACTTAGTTATGTTTGCGGGGGTTGAGCTCTGGCTCTTTGGTCCCGCCTCTCAACCGTCAATCAACAGGTGTACAGATTCCTGAGCTTATTGGGCTCTATCATATCTACACTTGAAACTGTGTATTTGAGTCAGCTTCCACCACATCACTGCCTAATGCATTCCATTTGTCAACTACTCTGACACTAAAAAAGTTCTTTCTAATATCTCTGTGGCTCATTTTGGGTACTCAGTTTCCACCTGTGTCCCCTAGTGCGTGTGCTTTGTGTGTGTGTGTGTGTGTGTGTGCCTTTGTGATCACGTTTTAGTGAATGTATATGTGTGTTGTAAGCGTGAGTGAACGCTCGTGTGAATAAACATTCAGCATAGTGCCAATGGGGACAGGGGGGGGGGGAGGGGGTTAAGGCTTAAACTATGCCAGGGTGCCATAATTTGAGTCTCTCTCACCCCCTCTGTAATTACCGAGTCACACCCTCAGCATGGCGTGTAGCTGGAGACGGGCCACACCAAGACACTGGCTCTTGTAATAACTCTAAAGACCTCGGCCCAAGGGGATCAGCAACTCTTTAAAGAGCTCGGCCCAAGGGGGGAGGGGGAGGGATCAGCAATTTATAGGTTTCGTCGGCTATGCAAATTAATATACTTGGACGGTTTATGACAATTTAAACACCTCAAATACATCAAAAAGTTTTCAAAGTCTTGACAATATTTTCGAACTAAGAAATATATGGTACTGTAAAAAATTTTTTTGGGGTGGGTGAGAATTTTCTCAATGCATATTTTCTTATAATATGTACGTTCAGCTTTGCTACGACAAACTTCAAAAGAAGCTTATTGGGCAGTAAAATTTGAAAACTCTTGGAATCAGCATTTTCAAACTCATTATCTATGCAATCACGTCTAACAATGAGAAGAGTTTTTAGGAGGAGGAAACAATGAATTATGGAGCATTATATTTATATTCAGAGAAACAATGAACATATTTCAAGTTATTAAGCTTCATTGGAACAATGAACTTAAGAGAAAAATCTTCCTTATAATTTATGATACATAAAAATAGCAGATATTTATCAATTTCTGTCTCTATAGTAAATTTGCTAGAGGAGACGATCATGCAGTTTAAAATTCTTCAGAATTTACATTTGATGGTCAAATGCACACAATATTCTCAATATAATTAAACCTTGGAATGATTCTGGTGGTAATTTTACAGACACGTTTCTTATAAAAAAATATGTATATATGTGCAAATTTGAAAGCAATGGAGATGTGTGGGTTGTTGTGTATGTGTGGCGTTGGCAGATGTGTGGTTGTTGTGTATGTGTGGCGTTGGCAGATGTGTGGTTGTTGTGTATGTGTGGCGTTGGCAGATGTGTGGTTGTTGTGTATGTGTGGCGTTGGCAGGTGTGTGGTTGTTGTGTGTGTGTGGCGTTGGCAAGTGTGTGTTTGTTGTGTGTGTGTGGCGTTGGCAAGTGTGGCGTTGGCAGCTCCGGAGGACATTCTGGCAACGGTTGCCATTCTGAAGGCAACAAAGTTGTCTCCATGGATCGATTATCAGAACTTTACGCTACATTAAACTGAGTCGCGTTGACTGCGGCCAGGTCTCCTCCCATTACCGTTGACGAACACCTTGACCACGTTTTATATCTATATACATCTATATATATATAATATATATCATAAAACTTAAATATGTCTTATGGTACTGGATGGTGCCTTTTAAGTGCATAGCAACGCCTGTGTGAGGTGGACGCGTCATCCACGGTGACAGGAACACAAAAACAGAGCTATCTATGGTGTCCTTGTAACATTTTATCCTCTTTATCATTATTATCTTCTAGTTGCGTCACTGTTGGTGCTCGTGCACTGGAACGTCCTTCCTCCCGGCGCCTCTAGCTGGCCTTCTCCTCCCTAAATGAAGTCCTCGCTGTTTATATCTGTAATTTTCTCTGTGCGGAAATCTACGCGAACCCTTTTTCTTGGCGCTCAATCCACACCTCCAGGCCCCCGGGTCGACCGTGGACAATAACCCTCACACACTCTCTCCTCCTCCTCACAACTTATTAAGTTTCTGCCTACTTTCTTCCTCGTCTTCTTGCAGACTCTCTCTCGCTCGCGCTCTCTCTCTGTCTCTCTCTGTCTCTCTCTCTCTCTGTCTCTCTCTCTCTCTGTCTCTCTCTCTCTCTCTCTCTCTCTCTCTCGCTCTCTCTTCTCCCGGCGTCACCAAGTCTTGCCCTTCCTTAAACGACTTCCTCTCAACTTCCCTACTCGTCTCCTTGCATTTCTTACGCCCGTCTAGTCTTCCCTGCTTCCCTCAGTCCTCTGTTGCCTGCCTCGGCTCTTCCCTGTCTGCTCTCCTCGACCGCTTGCCTCACCATCTCCCTCCCTCCCTCCCTGCTGGACTATCTCCCTCATCACCTGTCTTGGACTTCTGGCTGGTAATTCCCCCCCTATATCATCTCTTCCTGGCATCATGGAATCTCTCTCAGCATCTTTCACACCATCTTATCTCCGAGTCTTCCTTCGTCAGGTTGTTCTTCGTCTTCCCCCCTCACTAAGTTCAACCACTTGGGTTGGACGGTAATGTGACGGGCTCGCTTCATGCAGGTCCGCGTTCAATCCCTCGAGCGTCCGAGTGACTGGGCACCATTCCTTCCCGCCTTGTCCTATCCCAAATCCACTTTTATCTTTTCCAGACATTCTAAACTTGCACTTTTCCCTATATTCCTCAAGTGGTTTTTCTCGTAAATGAATTAAGTGGCTCATTCTCCAAAGTGGCTCGCTCTCCAATTTCATTCATTAAAGTGCCACTTGTCAGTATATTTTTCTTTCGCATATACGACCTAATAAAACGGAATTTTTAGGTTAGATTTCGTAATTACATTTTGGAGAGCATTTGTGTAAGTGACCCCTGGTGTAAGGTAGTGACCCTGGTGTAAGGTAGTGACCCTGGTGTAAGGTAGTGACCCTGGTGTAAGGTAGTGACCCTGGTGTAAGGTAGTGACCCTGGTGTAAGATAGGGACCCTGGTGTAAGGTAGTGACCCCCTGGTGTAAGGTAGTGACCCCTGGTGTAAGGTAGTGACCCTGGTGTAAGATAGGAACCCTGGTGTAAGGTAGTGACCCCTGGTGTAAGGTAGTGACCCTGGTGTAAGGTAGTGACCCTGATGTAAGGTAGTGACCCTGGTGTAAGGTAGTGACCCTGGTGTAAGATAGTGACCCTGGTGTAAGGTAGAGACCCCCTGGTGTAAGGTAGTGACCCTGGTGTAAGGTAGAGACCCCTGGTGTAAGGTAGTGACCCTGGTGTAAGGTAGTGACCCTGGTGTAAGGTAGTGACCCCTGGTGTAAGGTAGTGACCCTGGTGTAAGGTAGTGACCCGCTGGTGTAAGATAGTGACCCTGGTGTAAGGTAGTGACCCTGGTGTAAGGTAGTGACCCTGGTGTAAGATAGGGACCCTGGTGTAAGGTAGTGACCCCCTGGTGTAAGGTAGTGACCCCTGGTGTAAGGTAGTGACCCTGGTGTAAGATAGGAACCCTGGTGTAAGGTAGTGACCCCTGGTGTAAGGTAGTGACCCTGGTGTAAGGAAGTGACCCTGATGTAAGGTAGTGACCCTGGTGTAAGGTAGTGACCCTGGTGTAAGGTAGTGACCCTGGTGTAAGGTAGAGACCCCTGGTGTAAGGTAGTGACCCTGGTGTAAGGTAGAGACCCCTGGTGTAAGGTAGTGACCCTGGTGTAAGGTAGTGACCCTGGTGTAAGGTAGTGACCCCTGGTGTAAGGTAGTGACCCTGGTGTAAGGTAGTGACCCGCTGGTGTAAGATAGTGACCCTGGTGTAAGGTAGTGACCCTGGTGTAAGGTAGTGACCCTGGTGTAAGATAGGGACCCTGGTGTAAGGTAGTGACCCCCTGGTGTAAGGTAGTGACCCCTGGTGTAAGGTAGTGACCCTGGTGTAAGATAGGAACCCTGGTGTAAGGTAGTGACCCCTGGTGTAAGGTAGTGACCCTGGTGTAAGGAAGTGACCCTGATGTAAGGTAGTGACCCTGGTGTAAGGTAGTGACCCTGGTGTAAGGTAGTGACCCTGGTGTAAGGTAGAGACCCCTGGTGTAAGGTAGTGACCCTGGTGTAAGGTAGAGACCCCTGGTGTAAGGTAGTGACCCTGATGTAAGGTAGAGACCCTGGTGTAAGGTAGTGACCCTGGTGTAAGGTAGTGACCCCTGGTGTAAGGTAGTGACCCCTGGTGTAAGGTAGTGACCCCTGGTGTAAGGTAGTGACCCTGGTGTAAGGTAGTGACCCTGGTGTAAGGTAGTGACCCTGGTGTAAGGTAGTGACCCCTGGTGTAAGGTAGTGACCCTGATGTAAGGTAGTGACCCTGGTGTAAGGTAGTGACCCTGGTGTAAGGTAGTGACCCTGGTGTAAGGTAGTGACCCCTGGTGTAAGGTAGTGACCCTGGTGTAAGGTAGAGACCCCTGGTGTAAGGTAGTGACCCTGGTGTAAGGTAGTGACCCCCTGGTGTAAGGTAGTGACCCAGGTGTAAGATAGGGACCCTGGTGTAAGGTAGTGACCCCTGGTGTAAGGTAGTGACCCTGGTGTAAGGTAGAGACCCCTGGTGTAAGGTAGTGACCCTGGTGTAAGGTAGTGACCCTGGTGTAAGGTAGTGACCCCTGGTGTAAGGTAGAGACCCCTGGTGTAAGGTAGTGACCCTGGTGTAAGGTAGTGACCCTGGTGTAAGGTAGTGACCCCTGGTGTAAGGTAGTGACCCTGGTGTAAGATAGGGACCCTGGTGTAAAGTAGTGACCCCTGGTGTAAGGTAGTGACCCCTGGTGTAAGGTAGTGACCCCTGGTGTAAGGTAGTGACCCTGGTGTAAGGTAGTGACCCCTGGTGTAAGGTAGTGACCCTGGTGTAAGGTAGTGACCCCTGGTGTAAGGTAGTGACCCTGGTGTAAGGTAGTGACCCCTGGTGTAAGGTAGAGACCCCTGGTGTAAGGTAGTGACCCTGGTGTAAGGTAGTGACCCTGGTGTAAGGTAGTGACCCCTGGTGTAAGGTAGTGACCCTGGTGTAAGGTAGTGACCCTGGTGTAAGGTAGTGACCCCTGGTGTAAGGTAGTGACCCTGGTGTAAGGTAGTGACCCTGGTGTAAGGTAGAGACCCCTGGTGTAAGGTAGTGACCCTGGTGTAAGGTAGTGACCCTGGTGTAAGGTAGTGACCCCTGGTGTAAGGTAGTGACCCTGGTGTAAGATAGGGACCCTGGTGTAAAGTAGTGACCCCTGGTGTAAGGTAGTGACCCCTGGTGTAAGGTAGTGACCCCTGGTGTAAGGTAGTGACCCTGGTGTAAGGTAGTGACCCCTGGTGTAAGGTAGTGACCCTGGTGTAAGGTAGTGACCCCTGGTGTAAGGTAGTGACCCTGGTGTAAGGTAGTGACCCCTGGTGTAAGGTAGAGACCCCTGGTGTAAGGTAGTGACCCTGGTGTAAGGTAGTGACCCTGGTGTAAGGTAGTGACCCCTGGTGTAAGGTAGTGACCCTGGTGTAAGGTAGTGACCCTGGTGTAAGGTAGTGACCCCTGGTGTAAGGTAGTGACCCTGGTGTAAGGTAGTGACCCTGGTGTAAGGTAGTGACCCCTGGTGTAAGGTAGTGACCCTGGTGTAAGGTAGTGACCCCTGGTGTAAGGTAGTGACCCCTGGTGTAAGGTAGTGACCCTGGTGTAAGGTAGTGACCCTGGTGTAAGGTAGTGACCCCTGGTGTAAGGTAGTGACCCTGGTGTAAGGTAGTGACCCCTGGTGTAAGGTAGTGACCCCTGGTGTAAGGTAGTGACCCCTGGTGTAAGGTAGTGACCCTGGTGTAAGGTAGTGACCCTGGTGTAAGGTAGTGACCCCTGGTGTAAGGTAGTGACCCCTGGTGTAAGGTAGGGACCCTGGTGTAAGGTAGTGACCCCTGGTGTAAGGTAGTGACCCTGGTGTAAGGTAGTGACCCTGGTGTAAGGTAGTGACCCTGGTGTAAGGTAGTGACCCCTGGTGTAAGGTAGGGACCCTGGTGTAAGGTAGTGACCCTGGTGTAAGGTAGTGACCCCTGGTGTAAGGTAGTGACCCTGGTGTAAGGTAGTGACCCCTGGTGTAAGGTAGTGACCCTGGTGTAAGGTAGTGACCCCTGGTGTAAGGTAGGGACCCTGGTGTAAGGTAGTGACCCTGGTGTAAGGTAGTGACCCCTGGTGTAAGGTAGTGACCCCTGGTGTAAGGTAGTGACCCTGGTGTAAGGTAGTGACCCTGGTGTAAGGTAGAGACCCCTGGTGTAAGGTAGTGACCCTGGTGTAAGGTAGTGACCCCTGGTGTAAGGTAGTGACCCCCTGGTGTAAGGTAGTGACCCCTGGTGTAAGGTAGTGACCCCTGGTGTAAGGTAGTGACCCTGGTGTAAGTTAGTGACCCCTGGTGTAAGGTAGTGACCCCCTGGTGTAAGGTAGTGACCCCTGGTGTAAGGTAGTGACCCTGGTGTAAGGTAGTGACCCTGGTGTAAGCTAGTGACCCCTAGTGTAAGGTAGTGACCCCTGGTGTAAAGTAGTGACCCTGGTGTAAGCTAGTGACCCCTTGTGTAAGGTAGTGACCCCTGGTGTAAGGTAGTGACCCCTGGTATAGCCTAGTTATTTACACCTAGTATTCCCTGCTTCAAGCTTGTCAATATGGCCGGATTTTCCATAACACTGTTAAGTGCGCCATCAGTACCCACTTAACAATAGGTGTTAAGTGCACCTCAGCACTTTGATACTGAGGCAGCGAGACCTTGATATATAGGCCTTACTTCTCCCCTTAAACCATACAAATATGACATTATAAAACTCCTGGAATTGTTTAGTTAAAATTGTTAAATAAAACTCAGGAATGTTGACTACAGGGAAGGACTCCAGAGTACATGTGGGAGATGGGCGCCTCGCTGGGAACACAACCTACCCATAACAACATCAATGTTTTAATAATATAATAACTTTGCAAATGTGTTGTGGGTTACATTGAAGTTGTATATTAATGTATACTTGGTCAGGGCACATACGAGTGATGCAAGTGTGGGTTCTGAAGGCGAGGAGTTTTGAAAACTAAAAATGTCACCAAATCTATCCAACTTGTCCCATCATTGTCGAGTTACTGGCGGGTGTTCGGTGGCAGTTTGGACTCGAATTAAAGAGTTAATTCCGTCGTTACGTGCTAACTCAACGACTTATTTCACCCACTAGAGCCGAGAAGGAAGTGTTCTCCCTACACTTGTGTACAGTGTCTCTTCCTACTGCGTCTTGTAAGTTCCATGTTGAAGAAAGACCTGGGTAAATACTGGTTTAGAAATAGGATTGTTTGACTTGTCAAACGCATTACCGAGCAACGAATTAAACGTTAGATTGCTGGAGTGTTTCAGACGAAGGTTAGACATATAATATGTGGATATGTTTGGTAGCAGCTGCCTCGTATGGGCCAGTAAGACAATATGTAATGCAGTTTGTCCACACACGAACAATGTAAACACCGCGATGAGGTGAATGCTCTTGTTGGAGAGTATAAGAACATTTGGTTTCCCTGTTTGCCAGTAAACCAACGGAGAAGGATCATTAGACTGAGGAAACCCAGTTACAGAAACAGATTAGCAACAAGCAAAGGCCCCTTAAAGGCCCAAGAGAGTCGTTAAGGGATAAACTATGCTTACAGCGGTGGTAATTTGGACGTAGTTACGAAACACTGAGTGGGAAAGAAATCAACACTTGCGTCGATACCCAATAGATTGTAATAGATGAAGGCGTTGTATCCAGCGTGGTCATTGCCAGATGTATCTTTGAACACCTGGTAATGTGGCCGTAATGTATATATAGGTATATATATGGCTAGTGTCTGTGGGCTCATGTGTGTGTTTATTCACCTAGTTGTGCTTGCTGGGGTTGAGCGTTGCTCTTTCGGCCCGCCTCCTCTCAACTGTCAATCAACTGTTACTACTATTTTTTTCTTGTCCCCCCCCCCCCACACACACAGGAAGCAGCTCCGTAACAGCTGTCTAAGTCCCAGGTGCCGATTTATTGCTAGGTAACAGGGGGGCATTCAGGGTGAAAGAAACTTGGGCCATTTGTTTCTGCCTGGTCCGGGAATCGAACCCAGGCCACAGAATTACGAATATTGCGCGCTGTCCATTCAGCTACCAGACCCCTGGTGTGTGTGTGTGTGTGTGTGTGTGTGTGTGTGTGTGTGTGTGTGTGTGTGTGTGTGTGTGTGTGTGTGTGTGTGTGTTCGCATTCTTAAAATGCCAACCAAACATCAAACCTGGTTTAGGTACGTTTCATTGGCTGACAAAAGCATGTATTTCAACCAGTATTGGTTGAAATTGCATTTATTTCTCACTCTAATTTCCATTTCACAGTGCAGTGTTGAATATTTTTTCTCAGCTACGTCCTCTTCCTAAACACCGGCTTATGTTATCATAAATTGTATCCGATCTCTAATGTAAATTGCCTCTTTTGAGAGTGATAATATTGAGGCGTGCAAAGGAATGGATTAATTAGGAGGAAGCACCAGGCCACTACGACTATAGAGCACTTGGAAGGGGTCAGGATAAGGATTTGGGATGGGACGGGGGGGAAAGGAATGGTGCGCAACCACTTGGACGGTCGGGGGATTGAACACCGACCTGCATGACGCGTGACCGTCGCTCTACCGTCCAGTCCAAGTGGTTGGACTGGACGATGCGTGCAAGGAAACACTAGACTTTCACAACAGGAAGTGTGAGCAGCAATGGATTCTAAATACCCTTACAACCCTTCAACTTGAACTTATCACCCTTGAACAAGGCATTCCTGGCAATTCTTCGTCAATAATCTAGTCTAACGACACTTCCTTGAAGAGTAATGATTGATGTTCTCTCTCTGTTAAATCTCCCAGTCTTTCTCGTCATTTGATTTAGACGGGTACTCTCAGACGGGTACTCTCAGACGGGTACTCTCAGACGGGTACTCTTAGACGGGTACTCTCAGACGGGTACTCATAAGTACCTTATAAGTATCTTATAAAACGGGTACTCATTTAGACTGGTCTCTTAGTCCTCATAACTCGCCTCTTTGTTCTTCTAACCTTCTGATATTAAAGATAAGAAGCAGTTCTGTCTGCTTTGTGACTCTGGCCACAAGTCATACTCCTTCAAGTAAAGCAGCAGTACATTACTGATTCCAAGAAATTAAGATTAAGAAGTCTTAATCTTATTTTTTGGGAATAAATAAGATTAGGATTTCAGATTAATATTAAGATTGCTGACCCCTTCATCTCTGGTGTAATAGACTTCATTTGGACTTTTTAAACTGCACCAGCTATGTAAACTTTCCTCATAATCATCCCTATAAACACTTAAACTAACAATTATCTATGTACTTAACACTAATTAAATACATTAAACCTAATTAACTATAATTTAATGGGCTTACCTGATGACTGGAGACTTGACTAGTTAGCCTCTGGTTGGATCTGAAGATGATAAGGTGACGTGCTTCACCTTATTCGTGCTTGGCTTAATCTTCATCAATCAATCAATCTACAAACTCCTCAGGCCACAAACTTTACAGTCTCTTCAGGCCACGGACACGACGGATGAAGCGGAAACAAATCAATGCTGTGAACACTTCAGCCAACGTTGTTTATGTGAGTGGCGAATGTTGTTGTTGTTGAGTTAGGGGCGACGACGATCGTGGGATCGGATGCGCCCCGGCGTACCCGTGAAGGGTGAATCGCAAAGCCAGGAAAGGCGAAATGCTAAGCCAAAACGCGAAACGAGTGACGCCAAGCACTAGAAACTAATATGCCACACGGCAAAGCGACGCACAAAGGGAGAGGCAGAAGCACATAATAGAACAGAACTGACGCCTGGAGCCCGACTCTGTTGGTCGTTTATACCACCGGTACCGTCACAGTGGCTCAGTACGTTACGAAGAATGATTCATTCTCGTATATAATGTTAAAACATTGTCCTATAGATATATATATGAGGTATATATATACACAACCTGTCCTCTGGCAAAGAACGTCGCATTTCGCTCGTATGCGTTACATAAGGGGAAAAAAATGGTCGTACTTGGAAATAGAAGCGACTCGGAACAGTGACGTATTGTCCCGTTTTCTGTTATGGGTCCTCTGGTAGGTTAGGAGAGGATACTTTAAACTGTTGGGGGAGCCTCAAGAGTACGGGCTGGTATACGACATCTGGCGCATCTCCCGTGCCAGGTAAGTCCACTACGGGATCACCATAGCCCGTGCTACATGCAACTTTTAGTTCCGAGTAGCTGAATCTAAAACAACAAAAACAACGACATGCTACCTTTCGGGCTATTCATGCCCGTGCCACCTCTTGGATGGCTTCATCAATCATGCCACACATGAGTTTGTTCTGATTTATACGTTCAATTCATCTAAAAAGATCAACAAGTTGATGATCTTGTGATCTGATTGTCACCGGCTTTAGATTGCTTCTTTGCTTATGGCTTTTAAAGCAGCGACCGACCCCCCCCCACCCCCCACCCAAGACACTTCCATCAATTTTAAATTATTGTGTATTAAAAATAAGTTTCTTATCATATATAAATTAATATTATTATATATTGAACTTCTAAGTATAGTTAGGCATAAGATAGCTTAGGTGAGTAGGTTCTGTTGGCGACTATTTGTGTTTGTAGTACGTGGGTGAAGCATTGTGGTTCGAACAGAGGCCGTCACCGAAGCACTTGTTCGAGAAATGTTCGAACGTCATCAGTTGTGAGTCGTGTGTAAACTTTTCTCTTTCATAAACATGGGGGTTTGACATTTAAATTAACGAGCCTCCCGTCTCTCCAGTCCGTCCTCCAGACAAAGACCCAAAAGTGATTCCATGCACCCGCCAAACCCCCTATCTTGAGGTTATCTTGAGATGATTTCGGGGCTTTTAGTGTCCCCGCGGCCCGGTCCTCGACCAGGCCTCCACCCCCAGGAAGCAGCCCGTGACAGCTGACTAACACCCAGGTACCTATTTTACTGCTAGGTAACAGGGGCATAGGGTGAAAGAAACTGCCCATTGTTTCTCGCCGACGCCTGGGATCGAACCCCTGTTTATGAATGAAAAACAGTTAACACACGACTCACAACTGATGACGTTCGAACACTTCCGGAACAAGTGCTTCACTGTCGAATTTTGTTCGAACCACAACGTTGTAAATGCTTCACCCACGTACTACAAATACAAATAATCGCCAACAGAACCTAAACACCTAACCTAACCTATGCCTATATATGCACAATACGCTAATATATTATAATATTAATTAAATATGAAAACACTCCCATTTTGAATGAACAGCATGTTAAAAAGTTATGAATGCTTCTGTGGGGTCGACCGCTGGATGTAATGGACTTGAGTCGAGGACGGGCTGCATAAACAGGGGTGGGGGGGTTTGGCGGGTGCATGGAATCACTTTTGGGTCTTTGTTTGGAGGACGCGCTGCGCGATTAGCGCGAAAGCCGTCTTCAGACACCTTACAACCTTAGTCAACATCATTACCTATGGCGGGGAATCTTTGCATCTAGTATACACTTTAACTAATACTTCAAGTATAATTACCCCCCCCCCCCACCCCCTGTATAAAGTACACACCCAATATTATATTATTAGGTATCTCCCTAAGATTTGAATACACTACGACAATGACATTTAGACTCGAGTCTGTTATTTACTTGTAAACAACGATGAATCTTTTCGTCGTTTACAAAAAGATTCGACATCGAAGTCGAACTTTTATTTTCTGCAAAAAAAAAAATAGCCTGGCGTAAGGATGATGAATTCGACGGACCTGGGAAATGGCAAAATTAATTAATGAATCAATTAATTAGTCCACACAACCATCAACCATCAACCACGTCTTGCCTCTCTAAACCCACAATCACCCCTCCTTCCCCCCCTCCCCCCCAGTCACCCCCCCACTACCACACACCCACACACACACAATAACCCCTCCCCCTCCCCCCAGTCACCCCACCACCACACACCCACCACAATAACCCCCCCTCCCCCCTCCCCCCAGTCACCCCCCCCATCCCCCCAGTCACCCCCTCACACCACACACACCCACACAATAACCCCCCCCCACACCCCACCCACCCACACACAATAACCTCAGGACCAGAGGGGGAGAATCTCGGCGTTATTAACTTGACAGCTTCTTCAATATACTTTATTGCTGCCCCTTTCCCTCTCCCACCTGATATATATATATGTCTAAGAATATGTCTTCCTCGCAGCCTCAGCCTTCTTGGGCAGGCGACGGGACCCGCCTATGTCGGTCTGGCTCTATCTTGAGGTTATCTTGATATGATTTCGGGGCTTAGCGTCCCCGCGGCCCGGTCCTAGTTGTGCTTGCGGGGGTTGAGCTCTGGCTCTTCGGTTCCGCCTCTCAACAGGTGTACAAGTTCCTGAGCCTATTGGACTCTATCATATCTACACTTGAAACTGTGTATGGTGTCAGCCTCCACCACATCACTTCCTAATGCATTCCATTTGTCAACCACTCTGACACTAAAAAAGTTCTTTCTAATATCTATGTGGCTCATTTGGGCACTCAGTTTCCACCTGTGTCCCCTTGTGCGTGTGCCCCTTGTATTAAATAGTCTGTCTTTATCTACCCCATCAATTCCCTTCAGAATCTTGAATGTGGTGATCATGTCCCCCCTAACTCTTCTGTCTCCCTCTGTCTTCTTCTGTCACACACACTCTTCTGTCTTCTGTGTGTGTGTGTGTGTGTGTGTGTGTGTGTGTGTGTGTGTGTGTGTGTGTGTGTGTGTGTGTGTGTGTGTGTGTGTGTGTGTGTGTGTGTGCACTGACTGTGGTACCCCTTTACGACGTCCTGATGATTCAGGATAGTGTTATAATGTTGAGATTCGTGTTGTATAATCTCTCCTCCCTGCAGCTGAAGCGTGAGATTCCTATCTCCGAACATCCAGACCCTTAAATCCCTTAAATCTAATTACAAATTCATCGACGTTCTTAAAATGAGAGAACCCCCCCTCCCTCCCTCCCTCCCCAGTGGGATCAGAGTTTCCCCCTTGATGTTGAAATCTTATTCATTAACGTACCACTGAAAAGGACCATCAACATAATGCTGGACTAGGTGAATCAACAAGAGCATCTCCTTGCACTCGAGGCAACTCGAGCAATATTGCGGTACGTGGGTGGTGCAACTTGCTCTCTTTTTGCAGGTTGACGCTGGGAGTCCCCGAAAAGAGAGGGTTTTGCTATGTTGCATGTTGATTCGTCTATACCTTCAGATGGGCGGGCAAGGGGCCCTATGTAGTATCGTAAATCGAAGTATATCTGGAATATAAATATATACTCCCTGCATATACTCTCTAGAGTATATTTTCTGGATATACTCCCTAGATATACTCCTTGGAGTATAAAACGGGAGTTTACTTGTATATATTAATTAATATGGGAGTATTAAAACTCCCAAATCCCCTTTTAATATGGGAGTATTAAAACTCCCATATTTTAACACAAACATATTAACGTATTTTTTGAAAATATGAATTTTCATCAGCATATTCTTCAAGTTGTATGAATATGCTAATGAATATGCTATTCCTTACTTCTAATTTCTAAGACATATTATGGGAGAGATTTGTATTACCAGGTGATTAATGTGGTAATTACACTAAGAATGACGTTATCAATCATCATTTCTCATACCCAGCCACTTGAACTGGACGGGAGAACGACAACCTCGCTTCATGGAACGCTGGGGGGGGGGGGGGGGGGGGTTCGATACCCGCGATAGTCGAAGTGGTTGAGCACTGTCCTTATGTCTCCTCTAAGTGTTATATAGTGTGACAATAATCTCCTTCAAGAGATTGAGCCTGCTCTTCCCTCTACAAATACGTCGCAACAAACTATATAAAACTACTAGGGAAGAAATGTCCAACAACGACAACAACACCAGCAAGGTTTGCCAGCGAGCAAAACGTATGCAGCCAGAGACACCTGTTCAGACTCAAACCGCCAAACTACCTGTTGATCGCTACCGGCTCCGCTGATTGGTCGCCGGTCTGGCTGCAACTGCACTCGCCCCCCCCATACTACTTGATGTCTGGGGTCGCCACGACCTCAGACCTCAGAATATTCTGTGCTTCCGCGGTTAACACTTCTCCCGGCTAGACGTTAGCGTATACTGAGAGAGGTGGTAGCTTAAAGCCAATATTCCAGCACCTTACCTTTTATTTTTGTATTGCACTTCTTGTTATTTTGTCTTAACGTAACTTTTCATTGTGTCATTTAATTATTCTTATTATTTTGATTGATTGATTTTATTATACGAATTTGTTTGTCCATTTTTTCATGTTTTGATTTATTTAACGTAATTAAAATTTCATTGTTAAAGTTTACTTGTGTTTTGTGTGTCTTCTCCTTACCTTACCACAGACGAAGTTCCAGTTTTTCTATTTTTTTTATAACTATGTGACGAGGCCATACCCCTAGCCTTAAACAGCCGAACACCAACGCGTTACCGTCACAATAGTCATACCGGCTTATAGCACTTTCTCCTCATAATTACCATACTTTATTCAAACATAATAACAGAATTTATTCTTCTTAATTATTTACTTTTTGATAGTTAAGCAATTCCATTTGCAAACGATGAGTCACAATAACGAGGCTGAAGATATGATGAGCACACCAACACACCAGTAGACGAGGGGACGAACGACGACGTTTCGGTCCGTCCTGGACCATTTATCAAGTCGCTAATGGTCTAGGATGGACCGAAACGTCGTCGTCTCTTCATCTTCTGATGTGTGGTTTGGTCATAAGTCAAACATAACATATGTTTGGCCATGTACAAGTCGCAGCTGCTACGGGTTGCTTCCTGGGGGGTACGTAACAAAAAAGGAGGCCAGGTCGAGGACCGGGCCGCGGGGACGCTAAGCCCCGAAATCATCTCAAGATAAGCTGGTCCGTAGTATGAGCTCCGACCTTGATGAGTTGACTGGATAGCCATACTCCTGTCTGGAATTGAGCGCTCGCTACTGTCTCTTCTACATGGGTATAACTGCCTGTCTATTGATCTCCGATATAACTCCGCGCCTCTTCTTAATAGACTATTTTATGCCTTGACTTCAATCCCAGATATGCCGCCACGAGTCACTTCGTTCACTAATGAAATTTTCCACTGTACGAACCGTGTTATGTTCTTATATGGGGGGGTGTGAGGGTGTGGTGCAGGGTGTGGTGCAGGGTGTGGAGCAGCAGTATTGTGTGTGGGTGTGGTTGCAGGGTGTGGTGCAGGGTGTGGTGCAGGGTGTGGAGCAGCAGTATTGTGTGTGGGTGTGGTTGCAGGGTGTGGTGCAGGGTGTGGTGCAGGGTGTGGAGCAGCAGTATTGTGAGAGGGTGTGGTGCAGGGTGTGGAGAACCAGTATTGTGTGAGAGTGTGGTCGCAGGGTGTGGAGCAGCAGTATTGTGTGAGGGTGTGGTTGCAGGGTGTGGAGCAGCAGTATTGTGTGTGGGTGTGGTTGCAGGGTGTGGAGTGGCAGTATTGTGTGTGGGTGTGGTTGCAGGGTGTGGAGTGGCAGTATTGTGTGTGGGTGTGGTTGCAGGGTGTGGAGCAGCAGTATTGTGTGTGGGTGTGGTTGCAGGGTGTGGAGCAGCAGTATTGTGTGAGGGTGTGGTTGCAGGGTGTGGAGCAGCAGTATTGTGTGAGGGTGTAGTTGCAGGGTGTGGAACAGCAGTATGTGAGTGTGTGACAATACGTTATTCACTCTTACACATAAACATCTCAATCATCCTTATTTAACGTGGCGAAAAACGGTGTGACTCTGAACACCTGAAATTCCTCAACACATATGTAGTGGTCACATAACATATGTAATAGTCACATAACATATGTAATAGTCACATACACCGTTCAGCTGCTCCTCGAAGCTTGAACACAAGCGCCTGTAATTATCTTCGGGTAAATTGTATGCCCAATTTTCACCAACCACCATCAATTTCGGCTTATGTATGTTCACATGCATATATAGCCTTCTGCACACAGTACACCGTAGTTCATACAGCGGGCGTCCTTAAAGAGGGAGAGTCATGATGAATATGACATGTTCCTGATGATTTTCTCGTATGATTCTGGTCAGAATATTTCCGACAGTGTTTATCTGAATAAAGTTTAGTAGCACAGCACGATGGGTTAGAGACGAGTGCTTTAATGACGACTATATATATATATATATATATATATATATATATATATATATATATATATATATATATATATAATGCCCCATGAGGGTATTAGTAAGGTTAAGCTCATTTATCATTACTTGACGAGAGAATACCAACTGGAGCCATGCGGAGGATTTGAACCCTCGAATCTGGATACTCCCAAGGCATATATGCACCTTATATCACGTTAATAACGTGATTTCCTTGTGTATTATATATTTTTTTTACCTTTATATTTTCATACTATCCTGGCACGGTTTCCGGAGAACATGAGAATATTTCGTGTTACGGGTCCCAGCAAGACGATCCACTGTCCGTTCTCCTCGTCTACTTTCTCATAAGATGATCCCCGGGAAGTCTCCTCTTAATATCTGGCTCTTGGCTGATGGCTTCCACGTATCTTATTCTATAACTTCTCTTCTCCGTCTTGTTGTTATAGATTCAGCTACTGGGAACAAAAAGTTGCAAGTAGCACGGGCTATGGTGAGCCCGTAGTGGACTTACCTGGCACAGGAGCAGGGCAAGTAGCACAGGCTATGGTGAGCCCGTAGTGGACTTACCTGGCACAGGAGCAGGGGCTGTAACTATAGACCTCTCTTCTCCAAGACATCATTCTCTTTACATCAATTCAGGTCTAGTGAGCTCACTTGGGTGAAGTCAGGTGGACGTGTGGTTAGGTGGATAAGGTGAGGGGTTAGGTGGATAAGGTGAAGGTCAGGTGGATAAGGTGAAGTGCAGGTGGATAGGGATGTGAGCTCTCGTGGATAAGGTCAGGTGCAGGTGGGGTCGGGTGTTTTGAGGTCAGTGAGATGAAGGTAATCTTCGCATTATTTATTCAAATTGATATTTATGTAGTATTAATTTAGCAAGAGGGATTGCAATGTTTTATATTCTGCTCGATATTGCTGTGGCGTCCGATGGTTGCGGAGTGTATGCATTGAATCGTAATTTTTTGTTATGAAGAGTTTAGCATCTCTGAAGTTCACGGAAGGGGGGGAGGGGGGGGGGGTGTTGTTCGTGGTTGCTGTGTGTGTGTGTGTGTGTGTGTGTGTGTGTGTGTGTGTGTGTGTGTGTGTGTTTACTAGTTGTGTTTTTGTGGGGGTTGAGCTTTGCTCTTTCGGCCCGCCTCTGAACTGTCAATCAACTGTTTACTAACTACTTTTTTTTTTTTTTTTTTTTTTTTTTTTCCACACCACACACACACACACACACCAGGAAGCAGCCCGTGACAGCTGACTAACTCCCAGGTACCTATTTACTGCTAGGTAACAGGGGCATTCAGGGTGAAAGAAACTTTGCCCATTTGTTTCTGCCTCGTGCGGGAATCGAACCCGCGCCACAGAATTACGAATCCTGCGCGCTATCCACCAGGCTACGAGGCCCCTATAAGGGGCCCTATAATAGGTGTGTGTGTGTGTGTGTGTGTGTGTGTGTGTGTGTGTGTGTGTGTGTGTGTGTGTGTGTGTGTGTGTGTGTGTGTCGCCAGAGTTAGAGATGCTATCTACACTACAGTCAAACGCGTGGTTGTAAACACGAGAGTAAGTGATATTCTAACACCATAAATGGCTCTATGAGTTGTCTTTCTTTCTTTCTTTCTTTTCCAATTTCTGTTTCGTTACAGTATTACGAACACAGTACGAAAAATCGTAAATCCCCTCCTACATCATGCCCCACATTCTGAACTACCCCATCCGTGTGACACATATATAATGAGTAACTGTATTTACGTTATAGCTACATATAATTAAATAATATAATATTGCAATTAGTAAAATACTTAAGGAAAGTAAGGTAGCATCCCGCCAAACACACACTGAAACTACGACGTTGGCGCAACGTTCGAACAAGTTTTAACACCTCCTAACCAGTTATAACAACCATTATAGCAAGTTGTAACAACGTTCTAATACGTCATAAACACGTTAAGCCAAGATGTAACAACTTTATTACAAGTTGTAACAAGCGGAAAATAGAGACAGTTTCGGTTTGTGTTTCCAGGGATAGCGGCGGTAGACGACAAGTTACACACAGGCAAATTGGCAATGTAATTAGTTGATACGTAGGTTCTACTCGAAATTTTCGCGAAGAGTTACAAGCTAGCGTGTCTAAGACAGACTAAGGAAGCCATCCAGATTATTAGGAGTGTCCTATATTGTTCCCAAGGAAGGATTTAGTCACATAATGTCGCATTAATAAGAAAAGATTCCATTGAACTGTGGAAAATTCTCATGGAACACTCACACTCAAAATTGGAACGAAGTAGACTTATTACAAGACTCATTTGGGCAAAGTTAGTTAAGCTTTTGAGACACAGAACTGATGCACATAGAATGAATGGCCTTTCCCCTCACATATCTGGCAACCCATTCTCCTATTTAGATAGTACTGTGTGCATCATACTACAAACTTTGACGTACTAAACAATTAGATAGTAGAACTTTGTACTATTCACTTTATAGAGTTCACAAAAATGAAACTAAAACACTAACAAATATATCTAGACCAAGTACAGCACACAAACGTACTATATTAGGCCTCAGATAGCGTGTATTAGGCCCAGGAAGGTTAGGTTAGGTTAGGTTAGTTTGTCTCTGCAACTTAAGTAGAAAATCGTATACCGGTTTTGTCAAAATTCAATAGTACCGATTTCTACTTTCTAATGGGGTTGTACGTCGTTATATATATGTACTTCTGGTTCTTTATCCTTCCTAATAAGTACTACCAAAACAGGACGATGGCCTGTATATGGTGACACTTTATACATAAACTAGAGCACACACACACACCTGCAGTGGTGACGTTGAGGAGTGTATGTATGCTTCAGGCCAGGGGTGAAGTGGATGGTGAAGTTGTGTCGACAATCTGTATATTGCGATTTTTGTTGTTGTCCCATGTTGTCGATTCCCTATCCCGCCGGGATAATACATCTTCCCCTCTAGTTGTTTCGTGAGTGGCATTGTTTATGGCCATAGTTGCTGGCTTTTTATTTTAGTTTTAGCTTTGTACAAAGGTGGATACAGGAATACAGGACTGCTTACTCCTGCTAGCAGGCTGAGAGCTTGCCCTTCCCTATAGCTTATGGTATGCCTTACCTACTATAGGTTTCCTGGAATACAGCTCGTCAATCGTTTAACAACCAGGTACGCAATCACTGTTTGATGAACAGAGGCGTACAGCTATAGAGGATTGGCGCCCAGTCAATGTCTTTGTGGCTCATTTGGGAACTCTCCGAGAGGAGAGGACACACACACACACACACACACTCTGATAGGCTGATGTATCGGAAAAAGTACTAAAGTGGATAAAGGGGGGTACCGTTCAGGAAGAAGGGAACGAGTGGAGAATGTTACTCCATTCTATCAGAATGGAGAGAGGTAACGAGTGGAGTACCTCAAGGTACCCCCGATACTGGGGGCCCATCCTGTTCCCAGTACATGTCAACTGTCTAACAGCGGATGTAATATCTTATTCTTATCCATGTTTGATAATTAAACTAATTAGGCGAATCAGAACTGAGGAGTACTGCAGTGCATTACAAGATGAACCAGGCACTCTTCAGAGATGGTCTGAGAAATGGCTACTAGACTTTAACTTTCACAAATACAAAGATACGTGGATAGACGTTGGGGCATGAAGATACATCATCTTCAATTACAGTAAAGGTTGATGGGGAAGGCAACTTCCAACTTCTGAAATGGAGAGAGAGAGAGATTTAGAAGTCGACATAATTCGAAATGTAACACCGGCGGCACACACCAACAGGATAACGAAGACAGGATATATGCCAGCAAAAGTCCGGTTATCCTTCAGAAACTTGGACAAAGATCCCGTCCGAGAGATGTATACAACCTATGTGAGACCTGTTATTGAGTATGCTGCCTCGCCATGGAACCATACCTAAAGAAGCCCCCAAAAAACAAAACTAGAAAAGTTCACAAATCACACACACTATTCTGGGTCTGAGTTTCGATTCCACTCTGCAAATTCTCTTCAGTATTTTGCGGTTTCCAGAAGGAAGGGAAGAAGTGTAGCGGTCGTGAATCCCAAACCCACATGACCAGATTTGTATTCCACGGCCGTCCGGTCTTAAGGTATTATCCAGTCTTCACATTTTCCTGGGCGTTTGCATTTATAAGATGGTTTCTGGCGCTTCCAAATTAGGAAGAGAGTTCCTGAGGAGGCTTCTGGAGATGAAAAGTAATAAACTCTGAGCAAATTGAAAAGTTAGGTTGAAGAGAAAAAATACATGCCCAACTTTCATTCATTCCAAGGTATACTGTATGCAGGTAAAGGTATATATGTATGAATATACATATATATGTATGTCTGTTAATTCGCAAAAGGGAGCTATAATCTTGGGGCTATCTTACCTAAACTTTGCAAGGTGATTAGAGGTTGGTGGGGGATTATCATATAGGTTATCTTGAGATGATTTTCGGGACTTTTTTTTATAGTGTCCCCGCGGCCCGGTCCTCGACCAGGCCTCCACCCCTAGGAAGCAGCCAGTGACAGCTGACTAACACCCAGGTACCTATTTTACTGCTAGGTAACAGGGGCATAGGGTGAAAGAAATTCTGTCCATTGTTTCTCGCCGGCGCCTGGGATCGAACCCAGGACCACAGGATCACAAGTCCAGCGTGCTGTCCGCTCGGCCGACCGGCTCCTAGGGGCGACACTGAACCCCCATCTCCCCCACTATTTACATGAAATGTCAAATAATACCGCAGGCAAGACTCGCTAATCGCCCTTCGTCTAATCATATTGTTTTCTTCATGATTAGAGTATTAGTTTTTATAAGAAATTTATCGATCGACGACGACAATGTTAGTGAAAAATGGTTACAGGGATTGAAAGGAGTGATGAGTAGAGCACGAGGTGAAGGGTAGGGAAGGTGGTGAAGGGTAGGGAAGGTGGTGAAGGGTAGGGAAGGTGGTGAAGGGTAGGGAAGGTGGTGAAGGGTAGGGAAGGTGGTGAAGGGTAGGGAAGGTGGTGAAGGGTAGGGAAGGTGGTGAAGGGTAGGGAAGGTGGTGAAAGGTAGGGAAGGTAGTGAAGGGTAGGGAAGGTGGTGAAGGGTAGGGAAGGTGGTGAAGGGTAGGGAAGGTGGTGAAGGGTAGGGAAGGTGGTGAAGGGTAGGGAAGGTGGTGAAGGGTAGGGAAGGTGGTAAAGGGTAGGGAAGGTGGTGAAGGGTAGGGAAGGTGGTGAAGGGTAGGGAAGGTGGTGAAGGGTAGGGAAGGTGGTGAAGGGTAGGGAAGGTGGTGAAGGGTAGGGAAGGTGGTGAAGGGTAGGGAAGGTGGTGAAGGGTAGGGAAGGTGGTGAAGGGTAGGGAAGGTGGTGAAGGGTAGGGAAGGTAGTGAAGGGCAGGGAAGGTGGTGAAGGGTAGGGAAGGTGGTGAAGGGTAGGGAAGGTGGTGAAGGGTAGGGAAGGTGATGAAAGGTAGGGAAGGTGGTGTAGGGTTAGGGAAGGTGGTGAAGGGTAGGGAAGGTGGTGAAGGGTAGGGAAGGTGGTGAACGAGAGGGAAAGTGGTGACGGAGATGGAAGTTGGTAGATAGGAGACCCAGTGGTGGCTGGGTATTAATGATAGTTGCAGAGATAAAGACAAAATAGATAAATGAAGGTAGTTACAGTAATGAAGATGGTCATGTAGACAGTTAGTGTTGCTGGATGTTTTGGGTGAAAATGAATACTGGAATTTCGACTGTAAGAAGTTAAGATGGCTCAAGTGAGGTAATATAGTGTGTAGTAGAGATAGTTACAGTGATGATGGTTTTATGAACCCAGCTTGAATGGTCCACAAGCACAGATATCACTCTAACTCTATGATCCCTTACAGGGGATTCGACCCCAGGCTGGCATGGATCTTCCCACCATCAGCGCCACTTTATAAGTGAACATAATTAATTTGGTTAAGGGTTTAAGACCTGTCAACCTTTGAGGGGTCATTAAGACCACCACTGTGGCTTATTGACCAACCAGCAAGTATATTAAAGAACACTCAATGTATATTGACCGAAAATGGGGTACGCCTCTCAGTGTATAACCCTCCATACAGTTTATTCAAATGTTGGCAACAGTATATAAGGAGTAATTAGTGGTTGGGGGTACGCAGGGAACGTCACTGGAGGTGTCTCTCCTGTCTTAATTCTCTCTTAAGGTTCCAGGAGCATTCCAAGAATATCTCAGAATAATTCAAGATTTCAGTACTATTCCAAGAGTTTTCTAGATGTATATTGTCAATTATTATGTCAATACACCATCATTCCCGGCATAAAGAAATGAATGCATGAAAAACGAATGAATGCATTGACTGTCGAGCGTTACTGAATCATTTCACGAGATATGAAGCAATTATTACGCTGAAGATCACGATTGAGAGATCCTGTTAGAGTGCCACGGAGAGGAAAAGGCGATTAGTGAAGACTAATTACCCTTGTGACTGTTTCTCACGAGGATTTCCATCTTGGACCTGTGACCAGGACGTGGAAGCAAGCCCCCTCCTGGACGCCCAAGACAAGCGGGGTGAGAAGCACGGCAGGTGCTTCGGATCTGCTGCTTCGAGCCAGTGGGCCGAGGCTTCCTACATGAAACCGTGGCAGGTAAGATATATAGGGAATCTGAGCAGGTGCTAACAGTGAAGCCGCCACCAAGCGAACAAATCCATAAGGACCGTGTCGAGGGTTCGAACCTACGTCCCAGAGGATTTCAGACGCGCCTTAATCGACTGTGCTACGACATGGTAAAAGAATTGCAACCTGGAGTTCAACTGACCTCACATCAGCTCAGTTGGGAGTTCAACTGAGCCGCCACCAGGCTATTCTGAACAGGGATAAAATGGGGATTTTGGGGGGGAATACACAGAGACGTTAGGGGTCTGGTGACGCTCTGTGAGTTCTGTACGAAGTGCTCGATGGTCTACGGTGCTCTACGAAACCTCGATTCGATGACCAACTGACGAACTCTGCGAAATTCGGGAGCATCCACTTGTGTTGTGTAGACCCGCACACCACCGGAGCCTGAAGCCTAGTGACGCCTCCTTGGCCAGTGAGGGGCTACCAAACACGCTCTCACTGATGACATCATCATGGGGTTACTCGTTGATTGGTTACTTCAAGCAACTACAACCAATCATCTTCCCTGATCTCATCCTGGTCCTAGCGTCCTTGCTTCTGCCTCTAGGCGCCAAAAGTGTCATGTCAAGCAGCGACGCTTGCAGTCGCCATCTTGGGAAATATCGATAGGCTTCCCCTTGAAAACTGAAAAAAATAGTTTTTTTTTTTCCAAAATGCTGCAACTCATAACCTTTGCGTAACAACTGGAACATTCTCTGGGCATTCTCGCATGTATAATGAGGACGGATAAATGACTTTTGAAGCTGGGAAAGGTACTATATCTTGCTCTAGTTAGGGCCACATTTAGATTATACAGGTCAGTTTTGGTCGCCGTACTATAGAATGGATATAAATTAACGAGAACGCGTCCAGCGTAGGATGAAAAAATTAATCCCGCAAATTAGAAACCTTTCATATGAAGAGAGATTCAAAAGCTTAATTTACATTCTGTAGAAAGGAGAAGAATTAGGGGTGACATGTTTGAGGTGTACAAGTGGATGAATGGGCGTAACAAAGGGGGATATTAAAAAGGTATTAAAGTACCAACATATAATAGAACACGAAACACTGGGTATAAATTGGATAAGTTTAGACTTAGGAAAGACCCGGGTAAATACTGGTTCGGTAACAAGGTTGTCGATTTGTAGAACCTATTACTGGGTAATATAATAGACGTGTTTCAAGTCTGTTTCAAACGTAGGTTAGACATATATATGAATGAGTTTGGGGTGGATATAAACAGGAGCTGCCTCGTATGGGCCAATAGGTCTGCCTTCTGCAGTTACCTTGATTCTTATGTTCTTGTTACTAAGTGTCTTATGTTCTTGTTATTAAATATCTTGTGTTCTTGTTACTAAATGTCCTCTGTTCTTGTTGCTAAACGATGCAGTGGTCGTCACTGGGAACATATGGGCCGATATTTTCCTATTAAGTAGTTTCCTTGTTGGTAGTAATTTAAAATGTCAGACATTAACAGTCATTTATGATTATTTTTGTATACTGTGAAACACTAAGGGAATAATTCCCAGTTATAGGATAATTTTTTTAATAATATATTATTATTTATTTGGTGATTTAGAGGAATACTAGAGAGTGACTATTTTTCATTTTGTTTGCCTCGCGTAGAATTCAATGCTATATTAAAATTTGTACTATATATATATAGTACTATTTGTACTATATATATATGTCAGACCACGGAGGAAAATGAAACAGGAATTTCCTTAAGTACTTTCGTATATTAAATACATCTTCAGAAGGAAGTGGATGAATGCTATTCCTTCTGAAGATGTATTTAATATACGAAAGTACTTAAGGAAATTCCTGTTTCATTTTCCTCCGTGGTCTGACATTGTCACATTCTTAATCACGTGTTTATTTTCGTGATATATATATATATATATATATATATATATATATATATATATATATATATATATATATATATATATATATATATATATATATTATGAACATTTCTCTAGTCTGGAGCAGTTACACTTACATGTACTTTGACTACTTTTATTGCTCAATTAATGATTGTTACCAAAGTTCACCTGTTGTTAATTACTTTAAACCATTTTTCAATTAACCCAAACCCTGGAAATACGGGTCCCTTATTAATATAGAAATAACCTTAAGCTACTCTATCCCTTTGAGATGTATTTTTATTGTCTCAATAAACGTATTTGATCTGGATTAAACAGGCATACAACAAGATACAACAGGAAGGCATACAGGAAGGCGTTTGTATCTGGCATACATACAGATACAAACAGGCATACAACAGGAAGATAATTGTAAACTGGAGAATCAAGTGAGTCTCTCTGCTGACGGTTGAGAGGCGGGGCTGGAGAGCCGACGCTCAACCCCAGGCAAGCACCACAACTAGGTGAGCAAGCACAATTATCCTTTGCCCATTACTCATCGTTACCGTCCCATTAGAAACCCTGTCCTCACCTCAGTCATTATTTCCTGTTTCTCCCCCCCCCCCATTTCCTTTTTCCCTGTAAGTCAACATTATGACTTATGTCGTCCCAGACATTAGCGCCACCCGCCTCTATTTTATCCACCATCGTCACCATTATATCCACCACCCGCCTCTATTATATCCACCATCGTCACCATTATATCCACCACCCGCCTCTATTTTATCCACCATCGTCACCATTATATCCACCATTGTCACCATTATATCCACCATCGTCACCATTATATCCACCATCGTCACCATTATATCCACCACCCGCCTCTATTATATCCACCATCGTCACCCCATCCTCCATTAATCCCTCATGGAACAAGGAAGAGACTAATGGATTATTGATCATTCTTGCCTGCGTTAGTGCGTATCTCACTGCCTGCTTCACTGCCTGCTTCACTGTCTTCTTCGCTGTCTGCTTCACTACCTGCTTCACTGCCTGCTTCACTGCCTGCTTCACTGTCTTCTTCGCTGTCTGCTTCACTACCTGCTTCACTGCCTGCTTCACTGCCTGCTTCACTGCCTGCTTCACTGCCTGCTTCACTGCCTGCTTCACTGCCTGTCTCACTGTCAGTAGTGAAGATGGTTACAGTGACGAAGATAATGTAGCGAAGATGGTTACAGTGACGAAGATAATGTAGTAAAGATGGTTACAGTAACGAAGATGGTTACAGTGACGAAGATGGTTACAGTGACGAAGATGGTTACAGTAACGAAGATGGTTACAGTGACGAAGATGGTTACAGTGACGAAGATGGTTACAGTGACGAAGATGGTTACAGTGACGAAGATGGTTACAGTGACGAAGATGGTTACAGTGACGAAGATAATGTAGTAAAGATGGTTACAGTAACGAAGATGGTTACAGTGACGAAGATGGTTTGCAGTGACGAAGATGGTTTACAGTGACGAAGATAGTGTGTAGCGAGAAAGTGATTCCCCCCCCCTCCCCATCACCCGAGCAACGCCGGGTACCCACAATATATATGGTTCTCAAATCCACGCAAGATTAGGTAATAGCATTCAAATCCAGACGAGGAGTCACAGTAACGTGGCTGAAAAATTAGTTGACCAAACCACACACAGTAGAAAGTGAAGGGACGACGACGTTTCGGTCCGTCCTGGACCATTCTCAAGTCGATTGTAGACACAATCGACTTGAGAATGGTCCAGGACGGACCGAAACGTCTTCGTCCCTTCACTTTCTCCTTTGTGTGGTTTGATTATTCAAATCACTTATGGATCATCCGAGATTCGAACCCGATCCTCAAAAGTACGAGATCGGCGTTCTACCAACCAGACCATGGGTGAGGGAGGGAGGGAATTATCGGGGGAAATCGCCAAGCCATTACGACTATATAGCACTGGGAAGGGATCAGGATAAGGATGTGGGATGGGACGGGAGGAAGGAATGGTGCCCAACCACTTGGATGGTCGGGGACTGAACGCCGACCTGCATGAAGCGAGACCGTCGCTCTACCGTCCAGCCCAGCCCACATAATATAAATGTTACTGAGATGAACGGATCTCACTAATGTATATATATATATATATATATATATATATATATATATATATATATATATATATATATATATATATATATATATATATATATGACAATGTCAGACCACGGAGGAAAAATGAAACAGGAAATTTCCTTAAGTACTTTCGTATATTAAATACATCTTCAGAAGGTGCCCGGTCTGTGCTGGTCTGACATTGTCACATTCTTAATCACGTGTTTATTTTCGTGATATACACACACTATATATATATATATATATATATATATATATATATATATATATATATATATATATATATATATATGACTGTGTCAGACCAGGAAGAAATAATTGAAACAGGAATTTCCTTAAGTACTTTCTTATATTAATACATCTTCAGAAGGAATGAAGGAATGATTTCAATCATTCCTTCTGAAGATGTATTAATATAAGAAAGTACTTAAGGAAATTCCTGTTTCAATTCTTCCTCTCTGGTTTGACACTATCACATTTTTCAACACGTGTTAATTTTCGTGATTTACACACACACACACACACACACACACACACACACACACACACACACACACACACACACACACACACACACACACACACACACACACACACGCACGCACATTATATATATATATATATACTTAAAAGTCTTGTGAGCCAGGTTGGTAACACTGCGGCAGACTTGACAAATTGAGGCCTGGGCAACTTAGGACACTTTCCTCAACTTTGTAGGCAAGATCAATGTCGGTCTGGGTAAGAAATATTCATTTTTGGAAAAGCAATTCCAAAATGCTCTACCAAAGAAGAAGAATAAGATGGTTGACGTGATACACTTATGACGGTAATTAGCCGGATAAAACATTAAGGAGGACAATAACACTTGGAAGGGATATGAGGACGAAGGGAAGAAATGCCCAACCACTTTGGACCGTCGGGGATCGAACCCCCGACATGTAAGGGATAAGGTTATTGCGAGTGGAAAAACGCTAAACCAGTTATGGCCATATATATGGTACTTGGAGAGGATAATGTGGACAAAGCGTTGATATAGGATGGCTGGAAGGAACGAATGGTGGCCAACCCATTTGGAAAGTGCGGGATCGAACGCCGTCCCGCAAGAAGCGAGGCCATCGCTCTACCATACAGGCCAAGATGTGATAATAGTCAGGAGAGAGCACTAAGCCATTACTACGATATAGACCTAGAAAGGGATAGGAAGACCAGAATTTGGGATTGCACACAGAGAAGATTGGATCGTTGGGGATTGAACGCCGACCTGCAGCAAGTGAGGTTATAGTATCCTATTGTTTTATATTTTTTTTCTCTAGATATTTTGTATGTAATTTGATTCTATTTTCAATTTTTTTTTTCTCACCCTTCGGAATCTTTGAATTTCTTGTGCGGTGGTTCCACCTCTTCGTCTGTCTGTGCCACAGGATCGCTCAGTTTTGGTTCGTACGTAAAAAGTTTGCGCTTCTGTCTTCTTTCACATATTATTTAATCCTGATTTCTAGAGTGAATGGTTTCACCTTCGGGCATCTTAGCTTTTGTATAGTGCGTCATTTTTTACTTGAACCGCTGGATTATATTTTGAATGCAGTCGTCTTTTGAATCATTCCAATCTTCGAGGAATGGTTCCATGTCCTCAATGAATACATCAGCTTTCAGGATCACTTATTCGGAATCTTTCAAAAATCTCTCTTTCCATTCTTTTTGTTCCAAATAGATTTCATATTCATCTTTGGTCATTCTCATGTTGCCAATCACCCTACATCTCGACCTCCTCTTGGAGGGTCGAATGTTACTTAGTAAGACCTGGAGATTTTTAGTGATCTTCACTTCCCCTTTCTCAACGAGCGCCCGTAGACACTTAGCATTTTGTAATTAATTTTTAGTTTTCTTGCAGTCTCTTACGATATGATGCTGAGTCGTCATCAACTTTTCTTTTGGATTTGCCTTGCTTTCAGTGCCCTCTTAGTTCACTTAGACGGCTGTTTTAGGCTACTGTTTCGATGTAACTTCTAAAGAACAATACGTTTTCGGCATGCAAGTCGTTCCAAGAGCCTCGGAATCTGCTTCATAATTTCCAGTTGAATCCTAAGGTCTTGAAGCCGAGGATTGTCGCTGGGATAACGATCCCTCGCTAAACGAGGATTCAGTCCCCCACGACTTCTCCTGAACGTCGTCTAATAATCTTATCCTTTTCTAAGGGACGTTCAGTAAAGGCACACCGAAATCCCCCAGGGTGTCCGGCGGCTCTCCGAACTGGGATCTGTACATCATGTTTCTGCTACACTCGCTCGTCTCTTGGTTGATGATGGATCCTTGTACTTCGTCTAGAAATGTTTACATGCGGGTGATAGCGGATTCATCGCAGCCGTCTTCTGGCTTCTGGTGGTATTTATCTTGTGAGTTACGCTCCCTGGAGCATTAGTCGTGTTGATACTTACTCTGTGGAAATGTAATTTCTAGCTTCTTCCTTACGTTCGTCAAGGAACGGAAGTTAGTTCTGGTTTGTTCTAGATAGGCAATCATTTACTTTAATTTCTTCATGTCACTTTGTATTTGGTCGCGCGTGGCGTCGTCCTCTTCATGCTTGTTTAAGTGAACCTTCCCTTTAACTACGCTTCTGTATAAATTTCCTGTATAAGCTTATAACTAAGGAATCAACAACTTGTACTTCTGCTCCAGATCTTTCAGTCTCCAGTGTTTCATGGGGTTAGTTATTATCTATATAGTTCCTTCAAAGTGTGTCACTTCGGTAACTTGGTTAGTTTAATTTGGAGAAGGAGCTTCAGTTTCAGCCGTAAGTTAATGGCCTTCATTTTGCCTTCGGACTTAACTGTTCTGCCACTCGTTCTCTACTATGGGTAGATATGGCTGTTGCAGTTTTACGGGTAATTGCAACTTTTAACGAGCCTACCTTTCAACAACTTTCTTGAAGGCTCTTTAAACGATCTTAAAGCATTCTTTCGTCGGTTACATACCGTCTTCAAGCACCTGGGGACTTGGGAGAGGTCGATACACAAAGATGAGAACATCCTCTTTAGAGAAGAGCCAAACACCTTGGTTCATCCCATACACTTTCCTCTCAATCTCACACAAACTTAGAAAAAACCTCAGCATAAATGGCTCACATTTGTACTAACACTATTCGTCATATATATATTTTTTTAATTTCTTGGTCCTTTTCAGAGGATTATTGTCTGTGTTTCCATTCTTGAGGCCTTTATCATCTGGCTTCGGTCCTTTCTTCATTTTCAAGTTCCTTACCTTGCGACCATCTTGTATCGAACTCTTAATTTGTTGTTACTTCTGCTTCCCGTTAAAGTCCTTGTGCTTACCGTGCGTTTCTTCCTACTCTTCCTCCTCCTCCTCCTCCTCTTCCTCCTTCTCTGTCTGTGCCACTTCTATCTCGGTGGCATAAAAACAGGTTCTCTCACTTTCCTTCACCTCCTCGTCTTCCTCCTCCGTTTCTTCCTCCTCCTCGTTTCCTTCCTCTTCCTGTGTTGCAGCTTCCATCAGGATGTCACAGAAATCACTGTGAGGTGTCTCACTCTAATTCTTTGAGATTATCTGCCTTTATCTTCCTTCGTTCTTATTGCGGAATCTCGGCTTCTGAGTATCGTGGTAGTTGACCAATTTTCTCTCGCCTTCATCTTCAGGTGTTTCAGCATCATCTGAGCTCAGACATTCATGTTTGAGAGTGTAGCACCATTTCTTTTCCCTTAGCTCCTTTTCTCTCGTTTAGATCCTTTGTAACACATTCTCCAAAGTTTCTTAGAAGTCGAATTATAGACCTTCAAGAAACAAGTTACCGTACGCGACTAGCTTGCCCGGAGAGCGAATTTCTAGAGCACATCTAGCCATCAACTTATGCAAGTAGGCCAGTAGTCCCGTAGCTGGTTGCCCGCGTGATGCTAGTCCCTAGAGGTATCCCACAAGCTTCTTCTCGCATGATAGCCAATCGGGAATGATCCATTAAATCGTGGAATTCGCACACGAGTAAACAGTGCCATAATCCTGCTTTTCGAGGTTCAATACAATCCTCATGACTTGCGCTGGAGTTATCTTGAGGCTTAGCTTGGACTCTACGTGTGTGCAGATGTGGATAAGGCTGCAACTGTAGTCGGGTTGGGTCTGGTGCTCTAGGGTGGACATTATGATGTAGTCCAGGATTATGTCCACCACTCTCTCATTTATAATGCTGTAATGGAGAGGTTTTCCAGGGAAATTGGTGCACTCAAGAAGCATGCTTTGACCATGCTTACGCAGAGAGAAAATCACCTCGCTTATATAGTTTATCTTCGTCAGGTAACGTGCAAAGAATCTTTCTAAGGAGTAGTTTATCTTCCTTGTCCGGATGGCATGTTCTAACGAGAACAACCAAGGCAGGACGTCTTTTAAAATAAAATTTTTGTCGTAGGTAGGATTTTCTGGAATCCAATTCTCCGACAGAAAACTGTAGAGGTGTTTGACAGTGGCCAACTTCGTTTCACTGTCGACCATGTAGTCGTGTGTGTTCCCCAAAGGCGGACAGTCCCCAGTTATGACGGATTATTTGCTGAATTTCAGGTTGTTTTCTAATTTCATTGTCTTCAGCAAATTAAAGGATCTTCTCAAAATTTTCATTAAAAAAATGGGCGGTTTAATCTTATTGAATCTCTTCAGCACCTTGTCGAAATCGTGCTTGTCGATATCCAGCTGCTTGGGTACATAGCCGCAGTCATAGACAGCTGTATGATAAGCACAGTTGACTAAGGAGAGCAGCGCGTCCCAGCATTATTTGATATCAACAAAATACCTCGTTGATTCGTTATCGTTCTCTGTGGTACTGATGAGTCCCAGGTTCCTGAGAAGTATTATTCTTGAATAAAACTTCCTAAAGGGAACACGCAGCGCCAAATCTTCCAACGTCTGAAAGGGAACTCGGGCTATAGACGCGAATATATTAAAAGTTACATCACCCAGGAACCACTACAACACGTTGATGTAAACAGACAAATATCTTTAGCGTATGGTGAAAATATCACTCCCTAAATATTGATTAAATAGCATCTTCTCCAGTGCTTTTTAACCCTCTTGCTCCTCTACGACTGTTCCAGCTTCCTCTCCCTCAACGTTCCATAATCTCTATAATAATAAATCACACAAATTAGAGGCTTCCTTTTCAGACGTGATTGTATACATTTCAACGTCACAGAAACAGGACAAACAAAACCACCAATTTAGACAATTTTGTATAGGAATAGTGCAAACTTTTATATACCAGGAGACAAAAATTGGGTTATGATGGAATATTTTATATTGAGGGGAAGAAGGTCATCACTTTTGTGAGTGTGTGTAGTGATGGTTGTGTGTAGTGTAGGTTGTGTGTAGTGATGGTTGTGTGTAGTGTAGGTTGTGTGTAGTGATGGTTGTGTGTAGTGTAGGTTGTGTGTAGTGTAGGTTGTGTGTAGTGATGGTTGTGTGTAGTGTAGGTTGTGTGTAGTGTAGGTTGTGTGTAGTGAAGGTTGTGTGTAGTGATGGTTGTGTGTAGTGATGGTTGTGTGTAGTGTAGGTTGTGTGTAGTGATGGTTGTGTGTAGTGAAGGTTGTGTGTAGTGATGGTTGTGTGTAGTGATGGTTGTGTGTAGTGTAGGTTGTGTGTAGTGATGGTTGTGTGTAGTGATGGTTGTGTGTAGTGAAGGTTGTGTGTAGTGATGGTTGTGTGTAGTGATGGTTGTGTGTAGTGTAGGTTGTGTGTAGTGATGGTTGTGTGTAGTGAAGGTTGTGTGTAGTGTAGGTTGTGTGTAGTGTAGGTTGTGTGTAGTGTAGGTTTGTGTGTAGTGTAGGTTGTGTGTAGTGTAGGTTGTGTGTAGTGATGGTTGTGTGTAGTGAAGGTTGTGTGTAGTGTAGGTTGTGTGTAGTGATGGTTGTGTGTAGTGATGGTTGTGTGTAGTGATGGTTGTGTGTAGTGATGGTTGTGTGTAGTGATGGTTGTGTGTAGTGATGGTTGTGTGTAGTGATGGTTGTGTGTAGTGATGGTTGTGTGTAGTGATGGTTGTGTGTAGTGATGGTTGTGTGTAGTGAAGGTTGTGTGTAGTGATGGTTGTGTGTAGTGATGGTTGTGTGTAGTGTAGGTTGTGTGTAGTGATGGTTGTGTGCAGTGATGGTTGTGTGTAGTGTAGGTTGTGTGTAGTGTAGGTTGTGTGTAGTGTAGGTTGTGTGTAGTGATGGTTGTGTGTAGTGATGGTTGTGTGTAGTGTAGGTTGTGTGTAGTGATGGTTGTGTGTAGTGATGGTTGTGTGTAGTGATGGTTGTGTGTAGTGTAGGTTGTGTGTAGTGATGGTTGTGTGTAGTGATGGTTGTGTGTAGTGATGGTTGTGTGTAGTGATGGTTGTGTGTAGTGATGGTTGTGTGTAGTGATGGTTGTGTGTAGTGATGGTTGTGTGTAGTGATGATTGTGTGTAGTGTAGGTTGTGTGTAGTGATGGTTGTGTGTAGCGATGGTTGTGTGTAGTGATGATTGTGTGCAGTGATGGTTGTGTGTAGTGATGGTTGTGTGTAGTGATGGTTGTGTGTAGTGTAGGTTGTGTGTAGTGTAGGTTGTGTGTAGTGATGGTTGTGTGCAGTGATGGTTGTGTGTAGTGATGGTTGTGTGTAGTGTTGGTTGTGTGTAGTGAAGGTCGTGTGTAGTGAAGGTCGTGTGTAGTGAAGGTCGTGTGTAGTGTAGGTTTGTGTAGTGTAGGTTGTGTGTAGTGAAGGTTGTGTGTAGTGTAGGTTGTGTGTAGTGATGGTTGTGTGTAGTGCAGGTCGTGTGTAGTGCAGGTCGTGTGTAGTGCATGTCGTGTGTAGTGCAGGTCGTGTGTAGTGCAGGTCGTGTGTAGTGCAGGTCGTGTGTAGATTAAGTCATCAGTGAAGATAATGTCCTTTGATAATCATGTTAAGTGAAGATGAAATGTAAACAGAGTATCGAAATATCACGCCAAGAAGCTCAGGAGAGGGGCATGATTACCCACGTAACTCGGACCGTGAGTGTTGTGACTGAGAATGAGGGCTCGGTAGGAGAGAGATAGAGGACAGGTGGGACGTGGTAAAGGATAGATTCACGAGGAATAGGTCCCAAGGTTAATGTTGCTTCACATCAGCGCCAAAGCTGCACTAATACAGCGTGCAGCAAGCTGTAGATTAAGCAGTGCCCGTCAAAATGTCGTCCACCGCTATTTCCCTCAGATAGTATGTACTGATCTCTGAGGCCTCCTGCCAACACACAGAAACAAAGTATCAAACCTTCATAGTAATTTCACTCTTAGAGGAGATCAATTTTCCGTCGGTAGTTTGAGGACTTGAGTTGCGGAGTGAAGAGCTGCTCCTAAAATATCCAATTTCAGGCAAGATCGGTCAATGGGTCATCCACCGGAGATGGAAGATTACTGCAATAGTTATATTTTAACTTCAGATCCGTCTTTTTGGTCTGTCTGTTAATGCTAACCCGTCTCTGTCTCTCTCTTCCTGTCTGGCTAAATGTCTCTCTCTCTCTTCCTCATTGCTTACTTAGAGGTAGGTTAACTTGCTATTAAATGGAAGGCAATAATTTATCAAAATTCATATATAAAATGAATTTTAGAGAAATACAATAATCAGGAAACACTTCAGAGACTGCCCAAGGCATCTAGGACACTACAAAGATTTAATCTAAAACAAATGATCAAGATATCCAATTGTGAGAAAAATTTAAGATTGTCTATGGTTAATAAATAATAATATATATATAACAAACTTTAAATAAAACAAATATATATATATATATATATATATATATATATATATATATATATATATATATATATATATATATATATATATATATATATATATATATATTTATATTTGTATATTTTGGTAGCAGTCTTTCCTGTAGACATATATTATTAAATATGACCGAAAAAGTAAGATTAATAATTCTAACACGAATTTTCTCAATCTTTCGTACATTTCTTTTCACTGTTGGGGGTAATTCAAAAATCAATTCTCTAAAATTCATTTTTATTTCTAGTCTAAAAATAAAAATGAATTTTGGAGAATTGATTTTTGAATTACCTCCAACAGTGAAAAGAAATGTACGAAAGATTGAGAAAATTCGTGTTAGAATTATTAATCTTGCTTTTTCGGTCATATTTAATATATATATATATATATATATATATATATATATATATATATATATATATATATATATATATATATATATATATATATATATATATTATATATATACATTTTTCCGGGAAAGAAAGTAGGAAGTGAAGTATTCCTGTACACAAAAGGATATGGATGTATCCAATAACAGTTTCATATGCAAAAGGCCGTTTGGGCCTTGCATAAACTGGTAAGCAAGGGGGCGGGCAGGCTGTTGAACCACCAGATATATATGCAAAGGCTTTACAAAGTTATGGCGGCAACGGAGCGTATAGATATTCGGCCAATACCTACGAGAGGCGAGAATGAAAAGCCGCTCTTTGAGAGAGAGGGAGAGAGAGAATAGGTGCTCCAATAGCGCCTATTTCCAGACCACTATCCTTGAAATAGTTAACTATGCAAGCGGGGTTTTGTGTGCGGAACAGTGGACGTACGTATGGGCGACGTCATTCACGGCGTTTATTTAAACGTCTCCGGAGAAACGCCTGAAGGAAAAAAGGCACATGTGAGCCGCGGGGAATATCTGACACACACGGGGCTCCGGTAGTCAGTTGTGTCCATTGTTGTCGTGAAATATTTCTTTCGACGGAATTTTAGAGGAAAGGGGTGTATGACACAGGATACATGTGAGCACGCAAGCACGCACACTCCCACATCCACACACATACACACAAAGAGCCAAAGCTCAACCCCCGCAAGCACAATTAGGTGAGTACACACACACACACACAGGTTGATTGCCAGTTGAAAGGCGAGACCAAAGAGCCGAAGCTCAACCCCCGTAAGCACAACTAGGTGGCTGGTGTATCGGAAATGGATGAAGTATAACCTTTCACTAAAAAGGCAAAGATTTATAGTAAGAGGAGAACTCACAGAATGGAGAGAGGTAACGAGTGGAGTGCCTCAAGGGTCGGTACTGGGGCCCATCCTGTTCCTAATATATGTAAACAATCTTACAGAGGAAGTAAGTTCATTCTTATCCTTGTTTACTGACGATGCTAAGCATAATAAGACAAATCAGAACTGAGGTCGGCTGCAGCATATTACAAAATTAACTAGACACTCTCCAGAGATAGTGTGAGAAATGGCTAATAGAATTTAACGCTAACATGTGTAAGATTATGATTGGCGTTGGGGAAAGAAGACCTCAAATACAGTAAAGAATGAAGGGAAAGCCATTTTTAGTTCCTGAAAAAGAGAAAAACTTAGGAATGAACATTACTGGCAATCTAACACCAGCGGCACACACCAGCAAGATAACGATGGCAGGATAACCATACTGGCAAACATCCAGTTATCCTTCAGCAACTAGGACAAAGATCCGGTCCGAGCGCTGTGGAATTCACTAGATGACAAAGTTGTTGAAGCCAATTCAATACGCAATTTTAATTGTAAATACGATAAGAAAACGGGTGAGACGAGTCCCTGCATTTAACTAATGACGGTCGAAAGGCTGGGGTTGAATAGCTGAGTCCCGACCGTGCAACCACAGGTGAACACAACTAGGTATTCATCTCCTTTTGGGCAGTGACGTGAGGGGCAGCTGCAGGAGAGGTGGGTGGCGAGGCAGCAGGAGTTACAAGCGGGAAGGCAGGAGTTACAAGCGGGAAGGCAGGAGTTACAAGCGGAGAGGCAGGAGTTACAAGCGGAGAGGCAGCTGAACACATCTCTCTCCCCTATCCACACCCCTACCCTATAATCCTCTCATTTCCAACTGACCTTAAAAAACCAACGCGGAAATATTTGACGGACATGTCATTAAATCATTACACCAATGACTTTACGAAGGCACCTTAGCGGTTAACAAGCCAACAGGGTTAACAAGTACTAGGGTCAACGAGGATTCAAAAACTAATCGAAGCATAGAGAGATGGCTGCCGTGGTAATTATTTCTTAATACGGTGCTCAAGATCAAGATATACAATCAATTTATATGTTAATAAGGTCTAATTTATCCTTTCAGATATCCGTCTTTTTGTCTCTCAGGATTTAGATCTGTTGCATGTGGTGTGTTATCTGGTGAATCTAAATCAATATGAAGGTAACGAATGTTGATAATTCTTGCTTGAAGCATAATCGGTCCGCTAAAGACTGGTCCCGGGTTCTACTCCCTCGCAGGGCGAGACGTGTGGGGGGTACATATTAGGTATTATAATTACTTGCCAAGCCTAACAGGCCTCCTGTTCCTGACTATAGAATACCGTGATAGCTAAAGTAAAATTTATATTTTGTACAACAGCCGGTAAAATCAATTTGTATTGCCTTTAGATAGTGTGTTGTATTTCCCATTGATGGTGTATTGTATTGTCTATTACACTGCCCCAGACCTTTATTACACTGCCCCAGACCCTCGTTACACTGCCCCAGACCCTCATTACACTGCCCCAGACCCTCATTACACTGCCTCAGACCCTCATTACACTGCCCTAGACCCTCGTTACACTGCCCCAGACCCTCGTTACACTGCCCCAGACCCTCATTACAATGCCCCAGACCCTCATTGCACTGCCCCAGACCCCTCATTGCACTGCCCCAGACCCTCGTTACACTGCCCCATACCCTCGTTACACTGCCCCAGACCCTCGTTACACTGCCCCAGACCCTCGTTACACTGCCCCAGACCTTCATTACACTGCCCCAGACCCTCATTACACTGCCCCAGACCCTCATTACCACCCTAACCCCCCCACTGGACAATGAGGTACACGTATTGTCCACTCATTGAGTGTCGGGGCAAAAATATACTTCCATTTCGCGAGTGTAAATAACGAAGAAGATTGCTTATTACTGCGTATGTCTCCTTAATAGGAGCCTAAAGTGGCGACGTCGGAGAGGAAGAGCCGCGGCCACTAGTGTTTACAAAGTGGCGTCGTCGGGGGAGGAAAAGCGCCTTTAATGTTTACAAAGTGGCGTCGTCGGGAATGAAAAGAGCCTCTAATGTTTACAAAGTGGCGTCGTCGGGGATGAAAAGCGCCTCTAATGTTTACAAAGTGGCGTCGTCGGGGCAGGAAAATGGCATGTACTACCATACTGGCTTAGCACTTTGTCCTCATAAGTACCAGTTTTAATGTCTGATATTCTATTTGTCATCAAAATTACATTTATAATAATTACATCTTGATTATCAATCATTCAAAAAGTAGGACAGAGATTCGATAAGAAAGTAATACAGATTCAATCAGGAAATCAGAATTTGTATAATACATATAGACTCTATTTATATAAATGTCTTTTTTATCGGTTTTTTGTTATTTCTCTTTCATTCTCTTTATTTTTAAATTCCCTTGTTTACTACTCATTGTTTTATTTTTTGTATTCTTTCATATAATTCTCTGTCAACTTCTTATTCTTTTTTTTTGATCGACTTGCTATCATCTCGTCATTTCTTCTACTATTCTTCCTTCATCTCATTATTCCCTGTAGCATTCGTTCTTCCTTTTAACATTCTTTTGTTCTCCACCAATTTTATCATTCTCTTTAGAACTCTCTTGTCTCATTCTGCCATTCTATCTTCGTCTCATCATTCTGCAACTATATTATTATTCTCATCACCATTCTCCTATAATTGCAATATCCTCAATACCATTCTATCTCTGTCAAATCATTCTCCTATCATCTCATCACCCCCCTTCCCCCTCCTCCGTCAACTATGTTTTATCATTCTTCGTCCATATAACCTTTCTCATCATTCTATACTTGTTTCCCATCGCCGTACACCTGACTCCGTCGTCCGGAGCCAGGTATTCAGTTCTGGTGTGTTACAATGTGAAGCTCCGGAGCCTTGGCTTACTCGACAATACAACCCACACCATTGTGTGGGTTGCATAAGGTTGTATAAGGAATACTCCTGGGAAATTTTTTTCCCCATCCCCTCGAGGTAAACTTGACCTGTCAATCATATGAATAGCCTGTTCCTCAGCTTATTAAATATACAAATATACACACGCACACGCACACACACACACACCTGTTGATTGACGGTTGAGAGGCGGGACCAAAGAGCTAAAGCTCAACCCCCTGAAACACAACTAGGTGAGTACAACTAGGTGAGTACACACACACACACACACACACATATATATAACCTTTAGTATTTTTATAGTAATTAATTCCGCACATTATAATTCCATCTATTATGATCCTGGATTATCAGATCTGTGTTGGAAAATTTTAACGAGTTGAAGTTCTGGCTCCAGGAAGGAAAAACATTACCTACTCATCTTCGATTAAATTATGACCTGGTAATTCGTGTCTAAGATCTGTCAAGGGGGATTATCGCTGTAAATTATTAAGACGAAAATACTTAGATTATATTAAAAAGAGTTATGAGAAATGTCAACAACTAGTTGGGGTTTCCATTTCCTCTGGGATTTGTACACCAATCAACTGGAGTACAGATTCCTGAGCCTACTGGGCTCTGTCATATCTACATTTAAGACTGAGTATGGAGTCTGCCTCCACCACACTGCCTACTGCATTCCATTCCATTCTGTGTGTGTGTGTGTATGTGTATGTGTGTATGTGTGTGTGTGTGTGTGTGTGTGTGTGTGTGTGTGTGTGTGTGTGTGTGTGTGTGTGTGTGTGTGTGTGTGTGTGTGTGTGTGTGTCAAAACTTCACAGGATAGTTGAATTATTCAAAAATATAACAAATAATATTACTTAAAATATGAATATGCGACAAAGGAAGTCTGGATTTATCCCAACTGTGGCCATTGACTTTGTAAGGATTACCTGTGCCACGAACTTGCTGGCACTAGTACTGTGCACATCTTGATAGTTTCAACTACATTTTATCTCTAAGTGACATAAATGATGATGCTCAGTAGTGTATAGGAGTGCTCAGCTCTCTGCAGGTGTGGGGGGTGAGCAGGTGTGGGTGCTCAGTGACAACGCACAAATTACGGCCACAAGGGTTAAAGTCGCTTGCCACACTTCTGCCATTCACCTTCATTAACCGGAGAGTCTCGCTAACTACCCGGGCACTTATGGACACTTGGGAATAACTAAAATATCACATAGAGCGTGTTCCGGATTAGGCAAAAAAAAGATGATTGGATACCGGAACCGGTTATATGAAACACGTTGAGTAAAAGCGGCTCTGTGCACAATACTAGCAACAACACAAAAATCCATCACACTATATTAATATCAGCAACAAAGTGGATAGTGTGATTATCACTGACTTTGGCATTCGAGCCCACCATATACGACGGAACAAGGACTCTCGAGCTACTCACCAGGTACATCCAGGTCGGCCTGGAGAGCGAGTTCAATGCTCCTTATTAAGTGATCAAATCGTGTCAATAATCAAGCAATTATAGGTGGATAAAATAGACGGTAGTGACAGGTTATCACAAGAAACAACATTACTAAGAGGTATATTAAGTCAATATTGCATTTGACTGCATATTTCTTCCACTAAGAGTAATAATAGATAATATTAACACAGGTTAACTAGCATCTTGAGAGCGGGAGATGAAGTGCTAGTTAGAGAAGAGAGATGCTGGTGTTATGATGCGCTCAGCTGGCATGACTTGAGAGGTTTTCCCGCCACGACTTCTCGCTGACGAGCCTTCCTCTCTCCTCTTATGAAGGACACTACACACGGGGCTGCTGCACGAGGTAGAACACGCCTTCTTGGGTGACCCAGACGACGCAGGGAGCCGCCCGTTGGTCTCACCATTGTACATCACACCACTCGATCCCCGAGGCAGCCCTGTGGGACCAACGGTCAGGCCTACCATGGCCAAGGGGGAACACGTCAAAAAATCAACACAGTAATGTATGTAAACACAGTCGCAATGAAATTGTATGTTTTTTTTTACCGCTTATAAACATGAATTATCCATCAATGTGATACATTAATACAGCTGGTGACTCCCAGGTACTCGCTCCCAGGTACCCGCTCCCAGGTACCCACCTTGTGTTTGATGCACTCCCTGTACTCTTTGACGTAGAAGTCGGTGAAGAGGATAAAGAAGAGGAGCGCCATACCGTTCACCCAAACCAAGAGGACTGATGGTATCGCGCACTCCCCGAACATTACCTGTCATGAGGTAGCTGGGTTATGGGGGGTTGCTCTCTCTCTCTCTCTCTCTCTCTCTCTCTCTCTCTCTCTCTCTCTCTCTCTCTCTCTCAAGACATAAACGTACTCTAGAAATCTGAGTGACTCTAATTATTACCTGAAATGCTCCAGGTGATTTATATAATCACGAGTAAATTATATGATTCATGAAGCCTGGTGTTTCACAATGGTTCTTATCCACCATAGTACCAAAGCCAGCAATGAAACTCCAGGCATATCATATCTAAGGTCCCTTAAAATAAAAACCACGAGAAAAACGTGTATCGCGCTCATTGGCACTCACCATCATGTTTTGGAAAAAGACAACAGCACACTGGACAATCTGGAGAGCGGTGAGGTACTTCTTCCACCAGAGGAAGGGACGGACTCGGGGCCCTATGGCCGCCAGCAGGTAATACGTGTACATCACCACGTGGACGAAGGCGTTCAGCAGGATTATCAGGGTCGTGTGACCACCTGGAGAATTACACATTCAGTGGCTTAAATTCGTTTAGATTAGAACATTGGAGAGAAAAACTGCAGCTTCCTTGTGCTGTCTGAAATATTACACACAGTGTGAGTGTGACATTACACACATTGCTCAAATTACACAGGAAATATGCATAAGGTATTACCCACCAGGACACTCCCATCACCCACCAGGACACTCCCATCACCCACCAGGACACTCCCATCACCCACCAGGACACTCCCATCACCCACCAGGACACTCCCATCACCCACCAGGACACTCCCATCACCCACAGAACACTCCCATCACCCACCAGGACACTCCCATCACCCACAGAACACTCCCATCACCCACCAGGACACTCCCATCACCCACAGAACACTCCCATCACCCACCAGGACACTCCCATCACCCACCAGGACACTCCCATCACCCACCAGGACACTCCCATCACCCACAGAACACTCCCATCACCCACCAGGACACTCCCATCACCCACAGAACACTCCCATCACCCACCAGGACACTCCCATCACCCACCAGGACACATGTCCCAGCAGGTTAAGGGGAGAGAGAGGTCACTCACCAGCATAATACCGGATGCCATACCACATACACACGGGCATGAGGGCGTGGTGAACCACATGCAACAAGGAGATGTACTTGTTCTTCTTGTTCAGCACTACGAACATCTGCAGGTGAAAAATCTTGAAAACGTCAATTTTATACATATATACATTTTAAGACAAGTCAGGTGATTAGAACTTTGGTGAATGTAGTGGGCATGGGCAGTGACATCATCGTGGGCACCTTCGCACTCCATTCTTGCTCTCTCTGGCATGCTGGGTAGAATGAATAGCTCCGTTATTTGAGTATTTATGGTGGGTTGTTTCAGACATTTATGTGAAGGGCTTCTTGAATTTTTAATCTTCTTATATCTTGGGTTTTTATCTAATATGAAAGTGTTTTTATTCTGCATTTCTCTTGACAGAGTGATGCCATGACCTTTTCTCATCACATAACCCTGGCAAGAGAAGTTCTGATTAAAAAAACACTCGCATATTAGACAACGCCCAAGATCAGATTACAAGATTACAATTTCATGAAGCCCTTCACATAAATGTCTAAAACAACCCTCTTTAAATACTCCAATAACGGAACAAGTCACTCATCATGAGAGTGAGAACAATATCAGAACGTGAAGATGCCAACGGTGTCATTGCTCAAAACGCCGTGCCCACTACGGTCACCTAAGTTCTAATCACCTGACATATATAAATATATATTAATTATATATCAGTATAATTTAGTAGCAGTCTTTCTTTTAATCATATTTCGTTGAAAACGACTGAAAGTTTTAGATTTATGATTCTGGCACGAATCTTCTCAATATTCTGTATGTTTTTCTTCACTGAAGCAGGAAGATTAAAAATTAACTCTCCAAAGTTCATTTTGACTTATTATTTGCGTCTGACGCCTAGTGATGCGTTTCGTAAGGTCTCGCCTCACATTCTCATAAGACAAATTCTTCTGTGTAGCACCTGATTGTATCCTCAAGTAGTGAGGTGGTTGGTGACATGGATGAATGACATACATTGGGTATTAATAGGGGTCCTATATAATGGGGTTCTGTATAATGGGGTCCTATATAATGGGGGGTAGTAAATTAAGAGTGTGACATGTTGGTAGGATATGTTCTTCTGGCTGCTTCCGTGACTGTTGCAGGGCCATTTGGTCCAGTTTCTGTATTGGTCCGGGGTCTTGAAGTGGGTAGTGTAACTGTGTATTAGCTGGTTATTGATTGGAATTCTTGATATGCAGCGCTTCACTGATGTCTAATCTTCTATTGCCACTGTATCTATCAATTATTTCTGTGTTGCTCGTCAAAATATCCCTGATGATCGTCTCGTTGTGTGTGGCGATTATATATATGTTCCTTGATGGAGTCCTGTTGTTTGTGCATTGTTAAACGCCTAGAGAGAGAGACGTTGTTGTCTTGCCTATATACTGAGTTCGTTGGGGCTGAGATTCCCCAAGTGGACACGTGAAGGCGTAGACAACGTTGGTTTCTTTCAAGGCGTTAACAACGTTGGTTTCTTTCAAGGCGTTAACAACGTTGGTTTCTTTCAAGGCGTTAACAACGTTGGTTTCTTTCAAGGCGTTAACAACGTTGGTTTCTTTCAAGGCGTTAACAACGTTGGTTTCTTGGTGTTGGGAGAATTCTTCATTAGCAGGTTGGCGGTTTTCCTACTCTTATAATATATTGTTAGTTTTATCTTTTGGTTGACGTCAATTGGGGGGTAACGCTCCTCTCAATGATCTTTTTTTAGGGGCTCTTTCCTCTGCTTTGTAGGCCGCGGAGAAGAAATTTCTGTAGAACCATTTTATTGGAAGTACGGGTATTGCGTTGTTAGTTGTTCCGTTGCCTTGTTGCACACCTCACCATCTTCCTTTTTATGATGTCTTCGACATTCTTCTGGGACGAGATCCGGGATATTCTTAAGTACTCTTCACTGCTTCCATCCATTTATCCATCAATCTTTCACTCTACTCTATCCATCTTTTCCTCCATCCATTCATCAATCCATTTGTCAATCCATCCAATATACAAGATATATACAAGACAGTATATATATCTTGAATTGGTGTATATGTAAATACACTAAATTCACTCGCTTTCTCCGGATGGGAGGTCATACATAACTGTGAAACACATCACAGTCACTCACCGTATCTGTGAAATCCACAAACTTGGAGAAGAAGTACCAGTAGCCAGCGTGGACCATCTGTGGGGTGGAAACGGTTGGGGTTAGGAGGAAAATATTATATCAAGGATGGGGTTTGGAATGTAACTGTTGTGAATCAGGGCATTATTTGGTTGTATATACCATTTATTGTCATTCTTGTTGGATATCTCTCCTACTACTATTCATGTGGTTGGATATTCTTCCTACTACCATCCATGTGGTTGGATATCCCTCCTACTACCATCCATGGGGTTGTGAGTGAGTGAGTACCTGTGACTTACCCTGACTGCTTGAGGGTTGTCCGAGAAGTCGCAGATCTGACACAGTAGAGAGTAACTGCCGAACCATCCGCCCATTCCAGCCTTGAAGACGTAAACAACACCAATACATTAATTACTGAATTGTCTGCAGTTGATATATAGGTCATGTTGACATTGACATTGATCCAGTATTTGACATGTTAGTTGACATTTGTCATTCATCAAGAATGACAGTACTTATCACGGCAAGTGGAAGCTGGCATGACTCTGTTGCACACTTTGATGCACAGATCAATGCAAAGTAATTATATGTTAAGATGCTTACAAGGGAAGTAAGGTAGGGGTAATAATGAGGAGAAAACACTAAGCCAGTACGACTATAGAGCACTTGGAGAGGATATGATGACTTTAAGCTGGGATTGGACTGAGGAAAGGAATAGTGCCCAAACACATTGGCCCTCGGGGATCGAACGCCGACCTGCACGAAGCGAGGCCGCTGCTGTCCCGACAGCCAAAGGAGGTTAACCACAAGAATAAAGATGAACATTTACCTCCCAGAAGATGCGGGCGGAGAAGACGACTTGGAAGGCGTTATAAGCCATCATCACCTTCCTGAGATTGGGGAGAGGGTTCCTGGAGGTCATGTACCGAGGGCCCCACCAGGTGACGGTGGCCACGTAGAGGAGACAAGCGGCGATGGTGGGCAGGGGAGAGGTCATCAGGAGCCACGAGTGTTGCCGGGGGTCAGGGGTCAGCTGCCGGCTCACCGTCAGGTCACCATACATGTAGCTCAGGATCACCATCACAGCCACAAGCTTACCTGTGGCCTTTAGTTCCCTCAGGACCTCTGTTAGGGACACACACACACACAGGTAATGTTATATCGGGGGATCGAACGCCGGCCTGCATGAAGCGAGGCCCCTTGCTCTACCTATCAGTTCAAGGGGTGGGTAAGGTCAGGTAATTATGAGCAAAGAGATCTAAGCCTTTAGGACTATATAACACTCTTTAAAAGGGAACGAGGATAAGGATTTAGGATAGGACGATTAGGAAATATTGAAGGATAAAATCCTCGGAGAATATTAGCAAGTGTATGTCCAATGTCTTCCAGTTGGGAGCTGAGGAGACAATATTTACCTCTCTCGTCCTGCTGAGGAAGACGTGTTGACGCCTGACGGCGGGTCACAACGTCCTCAGAGGTCATCACGGCCGCTCTTCTCCTCCTCACTTTGTGCACACTTCACCACGCCTAACTGTAGCTGCCGCTATGGCAACACTTTGGCCACGAAAGCGCTCTCTCTCTCTCTGGAAAAGTGCACCGCCTGTGGATGTACATTTGGTCACATGTGAACCTTGTACAAGAAAAGTGTTCACACACCCGGCACCAACCACTTTGTAACGGTATGTGAACATATTAAATTTTTAGATAATTTTGTTCACAAAGGTTCATTAAATGTTTAAATAATCCCTCCTTTCACTCTGAAATTGTTAAGAAAGTTTTGTAATGATCCAAATGTTCTTTCATATGAAGAGAACATTATAGTCTACTTGAACACACAGGCAATAAGTAAGGATTGTTCGCTGTCTATGGAACACCACAAATAATAGCTTGCTCGTTCATGCAGCCTTTATTTACTAATCATATTTACTAATCACCATATTTACAGGCGATGAGTCACAATAACGTGGCTGAAGAATGTTGACCAGGCTTGAGAATGAACTTGAATCGACTTGAGAATGGTCCAGGACGGACCGAAACGTCGTCGTCCCTTCACCTTCTAGTGTGTGGTCTGGTCACCATATTTACATATACATTAACTAATCGCCATAGCATGGATAGTTAGGTAAGGTAATTAACAGAAAGCGCAAAGCCATTACCACTATATCGTACCTGGAAGGGATGAGGATAAAGATTTGGTATAGGACGGTGAAATAGAATATCCAACCACTTGGACGATCAGGATTAAATGCCGACCTACATGAAGCGATCTACAATCCAGTCCAAGTGGATAATAACATTTCATTTACCAGGATAATGGGAGCCTCGAACCTCCCGACACATTAAGGGGAGTTGGTGACCCAGTAGGTACAGCTGCTGGCTAGTAGCGGGAACCGATAATAGAAATTGTGATAGTAAAGAAAGGACTTCTCCGCTATTTGGGAATAGCGGAGAATAAACTCCCCCTAGCAACGCTATAGTCTTGAAATCGGCATCGCTGTTATCAAATGTCTTTGATTTTACTCTACAGAGTACAAGTAAATGATGTTAGTGTGTCATTTCATAATAGTACTATAATTTAGAGTTAGCTTGCTAAACGTATTGCATAAACATATTTGCTAATTAACTGTTACTTAAAATCGAGAAAGCAACATCCCTCTCCGCCATATTTTTTGTTGATTGGCTTTGCACACCAATAATCCATGAAGTGAGACTCCAATCCTTTATTTCACGTAGCTTGCTATCAAGAGGATATGTGAGAGGCCAAAGGATCTTCAACGAACAGAAAAATATGTTTAGGGTAATAATTAAGTGCATAAATTGTGACCCAGAGAGACTGCAACAGAACCATTGGTTAATAAAATAAGAAGAGACAAGATCGCCGGCAGTTGTCAATCTCCCTCGTGGTTCATCAAATTAAGATACTTGACCCAGCTCAAGATTTCTACGAGTCTAGGACAATTAGATTCCTTGCACAAGGATTCCTCTACGGTTTATCAATGCGTAATTATGACTGTTTTAAGTTATTGATTTGTACAATAATATTAAATAAACACCCCCCACCCCACCCACGTCACCAGGAATGCCAGTCATATTACTGAGTTTAGCCCCATACTCAAATACGTTTGGTAATTTGCGTATGGATATAATTATTAATTTTATTTATTAATTATTCAATGTACTAGGAATTTTCAGATAATTTGATTAATGTCAATCACTTTGATCTATCAAAGTTACCTTAACGAACCAGCGCCCTGCTGCAACGGACAAACAATTATGGAATTCCAAGTGCGGGTTCTCTTCAGATATGGCGGGAGCAACAGACATATCACCTCGAACTAAATACTACTTATTTATGGTGGATTAGGATTCAACAGAGGGGCATCATCTGAAAAAAGCTTTGCCACCAATTATTGGATCCCTCTGTTAATTTCTTAATAATTGAATCATGTTTGATCTAACATTCATATTGAAATCGAATAACTGAGGATCATTACAAGGTTGAGTTCTATTACAAAAGTCTTTTAACTTCTCTGTTTCTCATCTGTTGAAATGAGTTGTCTGGTCCATTGTAATAGACTTCTAGTTTGGTCTACTTGATGGATAATGTACACTGAGATCAATGTATTTAGACTTCTTTATCCACAATGGTGTGGATTGTGTGGATATATATATATATATATATATATATATATATATATATATATATATATATATATATATATATATATATATATATATATATATATATTATATATATATATATATATTCACTACTGTATATTGAGTGATTATGTACCCATGTCACGCCTCGCGTCGCCTCACTATTGCACTGAACTATAAGTTACCAATTTTCCACACGGCGCAGTTTTCGTGCACTTTCAGACCTTTATGTCTGTTGTGTGACACGTTACACTTCACTATTCACTCTTCACTATAGTTCAAGTATTCCGAGATACACATATATATGTATAGTGTACAGTGATACCTTAATTGGGATGGTGGTGGTGACAATATGGATGGTGGTGGCAGAAGTAGGAATAGCAGTACTTGTGGTGGAAGTAGGAATGGTGGTAGTAGAGACAGGGGCAGTAGTGATAGTATGAACAGTATAGTGGTGGTAGTAGGGATGATGGTGGTGGTGGTAGAAGGAATAATAGTGGTGGTAGTAGGGGGGATAGTTGTAGTAGTGGTAGAGGGGATGGCGTCAGTTAGCGTAGAAACAACAGGAGGACCCATTCGTCAGTCAAACATCATTGTAAATTTTAAGGTCCACATCTCAAGACGAATCAAATAATAAATTGTCGAATTCAAAACGCCACAAAACATCTTTGCACTAACCAGCGAATCTACCAATGCTGAACGGGAAACAACCAATCAGTCAGTCAGTCATTCAGTGCCTGTGCTGGCCGGCTGAGGCAGGCAGCCTCCCACAGTAGCCTCAGTAACCACACTACTGGACCTGGGACGTCCAGTACCTCTCACGACAGCCGGCACGACCCAAGGACATTGGACAACCCAAGGGCAAAGTGGCTTGGGAGGGACGCTGACGTGGACCCAGGGAGTGGGTCCGCCTCCCAGTACTTTGATGCCTATACAAGGGCCTCTAGGGGCCCCCCGCTCGCCCACACACACACACAGCCCGCCACCCGCCCCAACAAACTGGAAAAACAGCTTCCATTCCGGGACATGGGGATGATCACGCTCAATGTCGCATCTCGCCGCGCCCGCAAATACCGTCACCTACCTCTCCTGGCCCTCAGGCGGACCTTGACACGCCTCCTGGTGAGTTTTGTCAACTTTTATTCAACCCGGTGAGGCATTAACAATTGAATCTTGATAATTAACGAGTAACAAATGGTCCGCGAGGGATCGAAACGTCGTTCGCTTCTTCATTTTTCTGCTGTGTGGTTTCGTCACCTGTAGAAGACTGTTTATAGGAAAGATAACATTTAATTGGTTAGTTTCGATGTTTGTAAATTGTTATAATCTTTGCCGGTTTTGTGTAAACAAAATCTAACAAAGAGTTAAAAAAAGACGCATAAGATCGTAAGTTGATGCGTAAATGCTTTGCGATTTCTTCCAACGACTTGGGTTGGACGGTAGAGAGACGGTCTCGCTTCATGCAGGTCGGCGTTCAATCCCTGACTGTCCAAGTGGTTGGGCACCATTCCTTTCCCCCCCCCCCATCCCATCCCAAATCCTTATCCTGACTCCATTCCCAGTGCTATATAGTCATAATGGCTTGGCGCTTTCTCCCAGATAGTTCAATTCAATTCCTTATCTAGGACAGAGGACCGCCTACAGAAATATTATGACCAATGAACAGAAATCAACCATCTTCCACGCCTTCCCCTGCCCAACCAGCTAAGCTGCTCATGTTTACACCCGAACACCCAACCAAAAAAAAACTGTTCAGCTGCAAAGGTTTACACACACTCATCACAGTGTGATAGGCAGTGATGTGGTGGAGTCAGGCTCCATACACAGTTTCAAATGAAGGTATGGTAGAACCCAATAGACTCAGAACCTGTGCTCCAGTTGATTGACAGTTGATATGCGGGACCAAAGAGCCGAAGCTCAACCCCCGCAAGCACAATTAGGTGAGTACACAAACAACTAACCATAAGATAGGGGAAATAAGACTGTCTTTCTGAATGGGTTGTAAATGATATCAACTGCGCACGAGCCAAATCGGTTTAATATTCTGGCAAAAGTCAGCCTTACTGTGGCCTAGGATTCTATATCAACTCTTTAATTAGTTGTCCCGTCCTTCAAACAGCCAGCGTGCCGGAGGACTTAACCTGCCTTACTCTCTTTTACATAGGTGAGTGTGTGTGTGACGCTAAGAGGACTTCCCACTCCTGTTAGCGTGCTGAGAGCTCTATCTTCCCATAACTCGTGCCAAGCTTTACCCACTAGTTTTCCCTAGAACACGACCCGCCAATCGGATAACAACCAGGTACCCAATTATTGCTGGGTGACCAGAGGCGAGCAGTTAAGGACTGACGCCCAAGACTCGAACCCGGACATATTTTGCTCGCTGGGGCGAGTGTGTCCACTAGGGAATGTTGAACGCAGTTTCCACGAGAGGGACTACTTTATTTGGCTTTAGGCTAATTAAATATTTAAATAGGCAGTTTAGGCTAGTTAAATATTTTCTTAAACAATTATGTACATTTTATTTTCAAGATTCCATCCCTAGCCTCTCGTTGTTATGTTGCTAAACTTTTCGAGTTACGTTCTTGGCGGATTTTATACGTATCGAACATGTCTCCTCCACTAACTTTTTTTTCCACAGAAGTTATGAAGCATTTACTTACCCGCTTACGAGAGTGAATACTTACGAGACCTGTACATCTTTCTTGATCATGGCAGCTTAATGTTTATTAAATAAACATTTTACAGTCTTGAGAGCTTCACAACCAAAGGTTATTAATTATTTATACACACAACCTAGTAGCGCTCCGGAACTCATAAATAGTTTAATAAATACAGACTAGTCAAGTATGTTTATTGAGATAAGCAAGAAATACATCTCAAAGGGATAAAGTAGCTTAGACTATTTCTACCCACCTTCCCCAGAAACAGTTGTTTTTTTGTATATTAAAGTTTGGTCTACGTTTTTGGCATTAAGGAAAGGGACTACATTTTGCATTTTGGATATAATATTTCTAGGGCTTGCGTTTCTGCCTTGCGGTAATACACTACCTCGCTTGAGTTTTAAAAATAATGCGACATCACAGCACGTGAGAGAGAGAGAGAGAGAGAGAGAGAGAGAGAGAGAGAGAGAGAGAGAGAGAGAGAGAGAGAGAGAGAGAGAGAGAGAGAGAGACAGAGAGAGAGACAGAGAGAGAGACAGAGAGAGAGACAGAGAGAGACAGAGAGAGAGACAGAGAGAGAGAGAGAGAGAGAGAGAGAGAGAGAGAGAGAGAGAGAGAGAGAGAGAGAGAGAGAGAGAGAGAGAGAGAGAGAGAGAGAGAGAGAGAGACAGACAGAGAGAGACAGAGAGAGAAAGAGAGAGACAGACAGACAGAGAGAGACAGAGAGAGAGAGAGAGAGAGAGAGAGAGAGAGAGAGAGAGAGAGAGAGAGAGAAAGAGAGAGAGAGACAGAGAGAGAGAGAGAGAGAGAGAGAAAGAGAGAGACAGACAGAGACAGAGAGAGAAAGAGAGAGACAGACAGACAGAGAGAGACAGAGAGAGAGAGAGAGAGAGAGAGAAAGAGAGAGACAGAGAGAGAGAGAGAGAGAGAGAGAGAGAGAGAGAGAGAGAGAGAGAGAGAGAGAGAGAGAGAGAGAGAGAGAGAGAGAGAGAGAGAGAGAGAGAAAGAGAGAGACAGACAGACAGAGACAGACAGAGAGAGAGAGAGAGAGAGAGAGAGAGACAGAGAGAGAGAGAGAGAGAGAGAGAGAGAGAGAGAGAGAGAGAGAGAGAGAGAGAGAGAGAGAGAGAGAGAGAGAGAGCCATGGACGAGGAGCAGCTGGTGTTGTCAGGACGAAGAGAACTACTTACGTATACAGCAAGTGACTTGGCAGGAGAGGACGAGACGAAGATGCTGTCGAGTAAAAGGGTGGAAATTTCCTGGGATCCTGAATTTCCATTTATGATGGATGTGCGGATCAGTCTCGCTTGCTCCTTGTCGCTTTCTGTGTCTGCCTGGGCTGGGCTGCCCTCACCTGCGTGTGCTTTGTGTGGTCGAGCCTTTCTCAAGTCGACAATCGACTTGAGAATGGTCCAGGACGGACCGACACGTCGTCGTCGTCCCTTCACCTTCTTGTGTGTGGTCTGGTCAATATGGTCTAACGTTAGCTTGTTAGGGCCTCTACGGTCATCAGTAGTTCAGTCCAATTACTGATTTTACTTTTTTTCCAAAATTATATTTACATTTAATATTTATTCTTTCCAATTTTCCTCAGTAACTACCTCAACTAATTCGGTCTGATTATTTAAGACTGTTGGAGTGAAATGTTATATCTGGTGTCTCTATTGTTCATTTGTCTCTTCAGTTACCAATTATGTTCACTTGTCATACTGTTCCTCAGTTGAACATTTCGTCTCTGTTTTTTTTTCCTTGGAAACTCGTACGTCGTTATCATGTCTACTCTGTAATTGCTTTTGTTTCTCTCCAGTGATGTAAGGTCCAGTTCGCTCAGTCTATCTTCGTAGGTCTGTCCCCCTAAGCTCAGAATAGAGTCTTGCTGCATACTTTTAAACATTTTCTTGTTTTCCTTTGTTTGAGGCAAGTGTTTCCTGCTGCAGCAGCTCGTACAGGAATGGATCACGTATAGGATATATATGAGATCCATTCCATTGGACATATATGATATATGATATATGACATATAGGATGCATATAACTCTGAAAAAGGATCAAGTTCCTGAAGTCTGTCCGCGTGTTTGCCAGTTTGGTACATTCCCCCGACGTTCCTCGGCGTTATTATAACGACGACGACATAATAAGAAATATTGCCGGAACAACCGTGGACATTTTCAAGAGGAAACTAGATTTATTCCTCTAAGGAGTGCCGGACCAACCGGGCTGTGGTGGGTATGTGGGCCTGCGGGCCTCTCCAAGCAACAGCCTGGTGGACCAAACTCTCACAAGTCAAGCCTGGCCTCGGGCCGGGCTTGGGGAGTAGAAGAACTCCCAGAACCCCATCAACCAGGTATCAACCAGGTATAATACGGCATAATAACGACGTACGTTATTATGTTGACGTGTGGCTCTTGTATTATATTTAGAGTTTTGTTAACGCCCCCAAAAAATCTTTTCTTGAAGTGGAAACATTCCTTCCCTTAACCTTGTAATGTACATGGTGCTTTCTCTCTACAATTCCAATCCTCATATCTTTGCATTTGTCAGGGTTAAAGTCCAGTAACCACCTCTATAGAACTTTCAAGTTCATCTTGTAATATATTGCTGTCTTTCTCAGTTCTGATCATAACTTAGCATAGACAACAGAACTGGCTACAACTAAGCTTACGACCAATCTTATAGGTCGTTTAAGTATATTTAGAGTCGATAGTCGGAATATGAGTCAGATGGACTCTAGTACCGACTATTGAAGATCTCCACACACATTACTTCTCTCTTTTCTAATGTATCTATTCGTAATGTGAGGCTTTGCTTCCTCCTTGATAGGTACTCCTTCTTCCAACTAAGTACTCTACCTCACACATTGACCTGCCAGCTTAACAAGGATGCTTAGAAGTACCACAAAATGTTTCGTGTAAGTGTGATTTTACCTCACATGGGGCAAGAGGCCGGTTGGCTAATTTGGGCCAGTAGACGTGCTTTACAAAGGCATATACCGACGTGCTCCATCTTATAACATGATTTTGTACTGGGCATGCGAGAGGACTGTATACGTAGCCTGCCTAGCTAATTACTGCTTTTGCATTGTTAGTCGTCTTCAAAGCGAAGTTGTTGTCTTGGTCATATATTGAGTTCGTTGGGGCCGACAGTCCCCAAGTGGGCATGTGAATGCATAGACGACATTTATCTCTTTGAAGGGGGTTTTGTTTGATGTCAGGGAGAGCTCTTAATGAACATGTTGGCAGTCTTGTTGCTCTTACAGTATATCATTAGTTCAATCTTCTGGTTGGCATCAGTTTAGGGGTCACATTTCTATCAATGTGACCCCTACTATGGCCTTTAATAGCACTGTAAACTCTCTTGACATCAACATGTAGATTTCAAGACGCCTACCAAATGCACAAGCTCAAAGCCCTATTATGGTACATATAGTATCTACACATAGAGACTATATGTTCTATATAGTCTATATGATATATGGATATATATGACTATATCTCACCAGAGATAGCCTGACAAGCAACACCAAAAAAATCGACAGATGCAGCGACAACAGACTCGACATCAGCGAGGCACTATACATTAGGCCAAGCCCTGTATCAGACGCCAACAAGCATCATAATACACTCTGACATCTTCCAGCAAGCGACGAGACATACAACATAACTACCTTAGCCCTCATGCAAACAGGAGAGTGACAAGATACAATGGACTTGGACCATTGGACTTGGACCATCCGTGAGGTGCTACCATCCACCTCACCCCCTTCGCCTCATCACCTTCACCTCATCCTTGGATATATATCATGCAGCAAGAAACTTGGTATAATCACCCCGCTCCTGTGCCAGGTAAGTCCACAATGGGCTCACCATAGCCCGTGCTACTTGGAACTTTTTGTTCCAAGTAGCGAATTTTAAACAACAACTTGGTAATCATTCAAACTCTGCCTTGGAGAATGTTGACAAGAGTTAACGAAACGCATCTCTTAGCGTCAGGCCAAGTAAAACAGTACCAATTAACTTTGGATAGTTATTTTTTTCACGTGAAGAAAAATGTAAGGAAAATAGTGAAGATTCGCCCTTGCATGATTTATCTCACCATTTCGATCATACTTACCGAGAAGGTCAGATCACCCATTCGGCACCGGTCCACACCCCTCCCCCCCCTCTAAGGCCTTCACCAAGTATTAGGCCTTTAAACACACCCCTCAGGACCAAGTAGGCCTACTATATTTACCCGAAGAGATTAACGCAATGCCTAACCAACTTTTCTCTATCAACACAAAAATTCTAATCGTTAGGAAATATGCGGGGAAAAGTTTAATGTAGTTATCTTTCTCGCAGGAAAACAAAAAAATGTATAAGTAGGCCATTTATAACCAGAATAAGTTAATTATTTCCAGAGTAATGCCTTAAAACCCTAATGAGTTGGACCGTAAACAAAGAACCCAGACACCGAGGCTGTAGTCTGAGAAAATACGCCAGATCTTTCCTTGTTTTCTGAGCAGCCTCGCTCAGGGGGGAGGATATACGCCAGAACCATCTTGGCTACACTGGGAGCCTCGCTCAGGGGGGAGGATATACGCCAGAACCATCTTGGCTACACTGGGAGCCTCGCTCAGGGGGGGAGGATATACGCCAGAACCCTCTTGGCTACACTGGGAGCCTCGCTCAGGCGGGAGGATATACGCCAGAACCATCTTGGCTACACTGGGAGCCTCGCTCAGGGGGGAGGATATACGCCAGAACCCTCTTGGCTACACTGGGAGCCTCACTCAGGGGGGGGGATATACGCCAGAACACTCTTGGCTACACTGGAAGCCTCACTCAGGGGAGAGAATATACGCCACAACCCTCTTGGCTACACTGGGAGCCTCACTCAGGGGGGGGGGAGGATATACGCCAGAACCCTCTTGGCTACACTGGGAGCCTCACTCAGGGGGGGGGGGATATACGCCAGAACTCTCTTGGCTACACTGAGGAGCCTCACTCAGGGGGGGGGATATACGCCAGAACTCTCTTGGCTACACTGAGGAGCCTCACTCAGGGGGGAGGATATACGGCAGAACCATCCTGGCTACACTGAGGAGCCTCGCTCAGGGGGGAGGATATACGCCAGAACCATCTTGGCTACACTGGGAGCCTCACTCAGGGTGTGGACCCCATACCAGAATGGGTATGGGGTCCACTACCGTCCCCAGGATGGGTATGGGTTGCCCTACCCTCCATAGAATGGGTATAGAGTCCACTAGCTCGCCGGATGAGTATAACAAGGTGCATAAAATATGAACTCAACTAATTCTTGACTTGAATCATGTTAGAACTCTACGCCGTGGGTGCTGTAATTGCATATTTGAAAGCAGTTTTCGTGAACAATGCAAACGATATGTTATCTTCAAATGGCAAAGTGCGGCCATTAAATAATACGAAGCATATGCATGGTATGCCAGGTAGAAAAGACACGATAGCGGAAGACTGAAGGCTGTCTATAATGACAGGATCTCAAACCCACATATATGAAAGGACATTACACAGCTATGTAGGGGGTATAAATAAACCCAAAATATATAGTTTAGACACATTTCTCGGAGGATGACATGGCCAGGCGTCATGTCAATGTCAAAGTGTGACAAATATGTTAAGATAACTATTGTTATGCGAGTGATGTGAGTTGAGAGAATAGTTGAACAGACGTCTGTTCACATGCAGGCTCTGGAACAAGCATTTATACGAGGACTGGCAGAAAGAGCAACTTTTTTTCACAACACTGTTGGAACGAAAACAGTGGAGACATGATCACAACATACAAAATACTTGGACGGTAAACTGAGCCCCAGAACGAAACAAAGAAATATAATAAAGAATTTACATATGGTTGGAAAAGTTGGTGTGCAACTCACTGTAAGAGAAACAAGTGGATGAGACTCCTTACCCAAAGATCATATAATAGTGGAAGGAAGTTCTATACTCAGGCCTGTATGCCTGTACGCTTAAACCCATTGGATCTGAAGGGAATCACACACGATTAAAAAATTAGGAGGGACCAGGAACTAAGGCTTAATCATTACAAAATACAAAATATATTTTTGCAATATAATTTGCAAAAATATATGCAAATTATATTGCACACATACACACACATATATATTCTGTGACAGAGGTATACACACACGCACACACACACACACACACACACACACACACACATATACACACACACACACGTAAACCCACGAAAACCCCCCTATAAACACATGCTCTCATACACAGACAAATATATAGACACACCGTTTAAAATTAGATCCTCACGCATTAATACGTAAACGTACACACAACACACACACACACACACAAACACACACACACACACACACACACACACACACACACACACACACACACACACACACACACACATACACACACACACACACACACACACACACACATACACACACACACACACACACACACACACACACATACACACACACACAAACACACACACACACACACACTCACACACACACACACACATACACACACACATACAACATTTCTTTACAGAGTGTATACACAGCGCCTGTACTATTTCCAACTAAAATTGAGACATATTATCCTTTGACCTATAAGCTCTACTGGCGGCAGGAGCCTTTGTAAGCAGCGAGGGATTCCTAACCCCTCACTCCCGACTCACCTACGCAAGGCATGAGTACGATGAATGAGAGGTGAGTCCAGGAGGGGGGGGGGGGGGAGGAGGAGGATGAATCAGCCCTTCAGTTACACGCAGGAATCATACCATTGCCCGCGCAAATGGACGCCGGAATTCCCTCACTTGTTCATTAGTGGATTTATTTACGACTGGGAATTACTAAGAAGTTCTTTTATCGTTCTCTGCCGGAGTTGATATATGATTCCGACCCCACCTGTTTAAACAGCCCAAGAATTACGACGGACACGCCAACGCGGGTTTTTGGGGTTTATGATTAGTGAGGAGTAATTTTTTGGGTCGTGATTGCTGTTGTTTCAAATGGATTCTTAATCTTCGTAAGGAAGTACTAGGCTGCTCTGTGTTACATCTTGTCGCTTGGCTAGTTCTGGGGAGGTAATAGGGGTAATTATGGAAGGAAAGGGCAGAGATATTGTGACTATGTAGCACTTGAAAGCGTATACAAGGACAAGGAGATGACATATGAGGAACGGTGCCCAACCACTTGGATTGTCGGGGATCGAACGCCGACCAGTTCAAGGGAAAGAGCTGAGATAAATACAGCCATTATACACCAGAAACAGTCGATTCGTATACGTTCATATTCTGTCAACTTGGCTTCACAGATATATATTCACTGAGAAAGATATATTATTTACTGACATGTATCAAATGCAAACATTTGATTGACAGTTGAGAGGCGGGACCAAAGAGCCAAAGCTCAACGCCTGCAAGCACAACTAGGCAAGTACAAGTCTGCATGACGTTTTGTGCTGGTCATAAACTTAGGTTTCAGATCTCAACAAACCCTAGTTTTTAATACTGGTGCTTTCAGGCCGTTGGGAGTCAGTAATTTCTCAGTTATCAGACCTGAGTGTTTGGAACAATGAATTAGACCTCAGTATCCCCTTCCCAGCTGTCAAAATCTCTAACTCTCTCTCTCTCTCTCTTTTAACACATTTAGGTACATCTGCATTTGTGCAGCTGCCCCAGACTATATGAAGGAGAGTACAGTGTGTCAAAAAGCTAGCTACGTGGGGCTAAAATCCCTATCACTCGGTCATAATGTTTCACAGTAAAACACAGTTGATTCCAATATGGAACACAGTAAGACAATGCTACACACACGTATCTGGTGCAGTATTGAGCTGGTTTTTCTCTTCCATTTTTTACTGAGTTAATGTTGAAATTCGCAATTCACACAAATAAGTATTACTAAATGGTAATGGATTTTCTGAAATAAAATAAATATATAGGTTGGTCAAGTGTTTGATATTCACTATTTAAGTAGAAATATGCACCATTTCCTTCTTCCTGCCCAACCACTTGGGCTGGACGGTAGAGCGACGGTCTCGCGTCATGTAGGTCGGCGTTCAATCCCAACCCGTCTAACTGGTTGGGCACCATTCCTTCCCCTCGTCCCATCCCAAATCCTTATCCTGACCCCAGTGCTATATAGCCGTAATAGTCTGGCATTTATCCCTAATATTTCCCTCCCTCCGTTCTTTCGACAGCAAATTTGTGCCGGATTTATTTCACACTCGGTAATTCGACCTTTATTTACTTGATATTGAGGAAACAAAACATTATTTGGTGGCAGCGAAACTAATGGGAAAAATCCGTCCAGAGACGAGCCTGGCTCCCTTACCCACAATGTTTGCTACAAACTTCCACCCAAACCACTTTTAATGCCTTTATTAAGTTACTGAACGCTCAGTGAGTTAGACCAAAACACAGCCCCCCCCCCTCCCTGGCTCCCACCCGGCCACCATGTTCTTATATTACCCCCCCCCCCTCCCCCCCCCACAAGGATTTTGGTATATTATATATATATTTTATATATATAATTATTTCAAGATTGGTGATAGGGGAATTTACCTTTGGGAAACAACTGAAATTCAAAGGGTCTACTGGTTCAACAAATGGGTTCTGCCGCACGACTGGTTTTATCCCCAGTCCTTATATATACATCCTCAGTTACTGTCCCCCGCCCACCGTCCACCCACCGTCCACCCACCGTCCACCCACCGTCAACTAACCGTCCACCCGCAACCATTTAGGACGGCGAGCAAAACACTTCAGTGTGTGTGTGTTGTGTGTGTGTGTGTGTGTGTGTGTGTGTGTGTGTGTTGTTTGAGTGGGCTGCGTCGTGGCCGTGGGAAGTGTGACACGTGTCTCTTCACGCTTCACTGCCGTCACTTCACTTCACTTCATTTCTATAAGCGGAGTAGTATGAGAGACAGACAGAGACAGACACACACATATAGTCAAAGGAACAGAGAGACATACACAGAGAGGGCAAAGAGAGACAGACGATACAGACAGTTACAGATAGACGAAGAAAGACATACAAACACAGACACGCAGAGAGAGATAAACAGTCAGAGTGACAGAGAGACCGAGACAGTGGGACACTGATACAAGAGAGACGTAGGGACCTGGGCATTGCCGGATATCAATATATATATATATATATATATATATATATATATATATATATATATATATATATATATATATATATATATATATATATATATATATATATACCACAAGTTCTTCTCTGAGTACTCTTTATTTTCTTCACCAAGGCAATGGGTCCCTACACTTGCACAAGAGGTGGTACCCTTTTTAAATATTATATATGTGTATATATATATATATATATATATATATATATATATATATATATATATATTATATATATATAATTATACTATATATATACATTTGTAAAACATATTTCCCATTATTATCATAGTAGAAGAGACCATAATTGATCTATAATTTTAATTATTTGATTATTTATTCATTTACTTACAAATTAGAAAAATACACATTTAATACAAAGTTACCTGTAGCTTTGTCAATTTACTTAACTAGTTTTACTATTATTATTGTTATTATTATTATTATTGCTTTCATGATTTTTACAATATAATCACCTCTAACCAGAGGTAATCTCCAGCAGCTGTTGGGCGAAAACATTTTCCCATTTAATCTTCATTTTCCTAAACTTTTCTTGCTCGTTAAGCATCTCTAAATTTCCTGGTTACGCCCATGTGTGCCTTGCTAATTCGCCTTTATGAGCTTACCCATTCTGATAACCAGTCAAGGCCCGTTGTTCTATCCTAATTGTTCAGCCAATATGTTCTACTCCTATGTACTGTACTACTCCAATATGTTCTACTAGGCCTGGTCGAGGACCGGGCCGCGGGGACACTAAAAAGCCCCGAAATCATCTCAAGATAACCTCATTTCAAGATACTCACCGTTCTGTGAGCTGTTTGATCCTTGAATGCTGCTGATTCGGGGGGGAAGGTGATTGGACCAGTCCAAGGTCCTCCTAAAGGTTTTCCCAACGTCAAGAAATCGTGTCAGTTTAAAGTAGTCTCTGCTAACTTACCAGAGGACCCAAAACAGAAAACGGGACAGAACGTCACTTTTGCCAGCCGCTTCTATTTTTTCTTGTACGACCGTTTTTTGGTCGGATGTAACGCCTACGAGCGAAAAGCGACGGTCTTTGTAGGAGGACAAAGTTGCTTGGACACTCAGCTTTACATGCTTGAGAATATGTGGTGAGATGCCACACTTCTTTTACACCGAATATCAAACTTTCATTCACAATAATCTATTACCAAACATATTGTATTTTTTTTTAATTAAGAAATAGTGTTATCTCTTAATAGAAGGCTTAGTATAATCTGTTGGCAGTTAGGCATATTGCAATCTATTAGAATTATGGCATATTGTAATCTATTTACAGATGGGCGAATGGTAATCTATTGAAAAAAGGGCTTATTTTTAATTTATTCGCAATAAAGTTTGTTATGCTATATTCGCGGTTATAATATTATAATACTACCAATATTATAATCTATTGGTAGTAGAGCATATTGTAATCTATTAGCGGAAGGGCATATAGTAACCAATTGGCAGTATATTGGTTGTAATTGAATGGTAATAAGGAAAATTGTAATCTATTAATAGTAAGCCATATTACAGTCTATGTGGGTCTTGTTTAATTAATTCCTCTACCACTCTCACCCATATTACTGTTCAATCAGTTCTTGCAACCTGGTAAACTATTTCTCCCTTATTAGATTAACCACTTGGGGTGGATGGTAGAGCGACGGTCTCGCTTCATGCAGGTCGGCGTTCAATCCCCGACTGTCTACAAGTGGTTGGGTACCATTGCCTTCTCCCTCCCCCCACCAAATTCTTATCCTGATACCTTCTAAGTACTATCTTCAGGTTATCTTGAGATAATTTCGGGGCTTTTTAGTGTCCCCGCGGCCCGGTCCTCGACCAGGCCTCCACCCCCCAGGAAGCAGCCCGTGAAAGCTGACTAACACCCAGGTACCTATTTTACTGCTAGGTAACAGGGGCATAGGGTGAAAGAAACTCTGCCCAATGTTTCTCGCCGGCGCCTGGGATTGAACCCAGGACCACAGGATCACAAGTCCAGCGTGCTGTCCGCTCGGCCGACTGGCTCCGCACTATATAGTCATAATGGCTTGGCGCTTTCTCCTTGTTAATTCCATCCCTCCCTTTAATGTTAAATGGCGGCCCAATAGGCTCAACAACAACCTCTTGTTAATGTTAATGTTTGGGACGGTTAATTGGTCTCCATTTTAATGCTAAGATTACAAAGTCTCCAAGACTCCAATCGTCCAAAGACGATTCCAAGCACGTGTTTAAGATTACAATTTGTGCTCAGGATTGTAAGATGTGCTCAAGATCTAACATGTGCTCAAGATCTAACATGTGCTCAAGATCTAACATGTGCTCAAGATCTAACATGTGCTCAAGATCTAACATGTGCTCAAGATCTAACATGTGCTCAAGATTCCTTGATAATGCACTCGGGTGAGTGAGAAAGACTTGGTGTAGTTCAAATCCTAACATAAAACACACACACACATACATAAGTCTGTCTTTCTTGTATCCTATTTTTATTATGTCTGTGATAAGACACTATACCATTACTTATAATAGTTATTTATTCGTAAATGTAGAGACGCCATCTGACAGTCTCTCAACTGTATTCGTATATTCTAACTTTACTAATACCACGTGACGTTCTGTTGATGTCTACGACGATGTATTCCAAATGTTATGTGGATTTCATAGAAAAGTAAAGAAAATGTTTGTCACATAATATAAAATATATAATGGAAAACGCGTTTTATGAAGTTAACATTCCGGAAGAGAGTCCTCATCTTGACAGGGGAATATTATATATGTATATATATATATATATATATATATATATATATATATATATATATATATATATATATATATATATATATATATATATATATATATATGTCGTACCTAGTAGCCAGAACTCACTTCTCAGCCTACTATTCAAGGCCCGATTTGCCTAATAAGCCAAGTTTTCCTGAATTAATATATTTACTATAATTTTTTTCTTATGAAATGATAAAGCAACCCTTTTCTCTATGTATGAGGTCAATTTTTTTTTATTGGAGTTAAAATTAACGTAGATATATGACCGAACCTAACCAACCCTACCTAACCTAACCTAACCTATATTTATAGGTAAGGTTAGGTTAGGTAGCCAAAAAAAGCTAGGTTAGGTTAGGTTAGGTAGGTTAGGTAGACGAAAAAACATTAATTCATGAATACTTGGCTTATTATTCAAATCGGGCCTTGATTTGTAGGCTGAGAAGTGCGTTCTGGCTATTAGGTACGACATATATATATATATATATATATATATATATATATATATATATATATATATATTATAACAATTCCTTTGTTACCTCAGGAGGATACATAATGCCCTTACGTTGTACTAAGAGACAGAAGCTCTGTGATAAAAGTTGAAATAACCAAAACAGAATATGATAAATTCGACGCTTGTGCAAGCTGAGCATAATAGAATGGTTCGTGGTCTTGACAGATCAAAGTAAATATACATTTCCTTCATATATCACGTTATGGTTGGAATGAGCCAGGATTTATCTGGGCCTGAGTCTCTCCTGCTGTCTTCTCTCCCACCCCGAGCACCACGGGAGATATGTTTACGCTGGGAGAAGCTTTGTCTTGTGATTATATAGACGAGAGCTGAGGTCTGACGGAGATGTGGGAATTTATTGGCGCCAGTCCAGCCAACATTTGTTTCCACAAGGCAATTTATCTTACTCGGTTTGTCCTTGTATGATGCACGCACGCACACATACTCACACATACATACACACACGCGCGCGCGCAAGCACGCACGCACTCAGCAAGGAACACATCAGTAAAAGTATCAGCAGACAGCAGTAAAGATAACAGCAAGAGGAAACAAAACATAGCAGGAAGCTTTGCTCTTCAAGAAAAGCGTTCTGCAAGTTGCCCTGACCCAGCCTCCACCAGCATCCAAAACACAGTCATCCCTCCCCTCTCCCTCGCCTCTCCCACTCCTCTCCCTCTCCTTTCCCTCTCCCTAACAACCTCCTCTCTCTCCCTCCCCCCCCCCCCCTCGTACTCCCTCCTCCTAGACAGGACAAACACACGAGCTGCATAAAAAGACTTTGATTGACTTTCAAAACTGAAGTAGCGATCGACCTGGAGAGTCAAACCTCTCGATGGGAACACAAAAATATGAGGAAAAGTGGGTCACCAGAGCACGTTTCGGCCCTCGTCGTCAGCTCCGTCGTGCTGAAAGTCTCCCGAGTCATCCTTCAACGGTGAATGAAAACAGAATACTTCATGAAATCAGAGAACGAATCATTCTGACCGAAGAGGACACATTCTTTATCTGTTGAACAGAGAAGCAGAATATTCACGAAATTTGTGGTCCACTTTTTATAGTATCTTTATTTACAGATTTGGGCATTGTTATTGTCCTGAGAATTATAAGTTGCGGGGAAAAGGACAAGTTGAAGCGTTAGTTAAGTTGTTACCTGTAGGAATATGTCGTCTACATATCTACAGTAGGCTTTATGTAGACCCATCTCGACAAGGCCTTTCTGTCTGACAGTGTCCATTCTTGTATGAGTGTAAATAAATCATTGCTACAATTTGGAGGCAATGATTTATTCATGGAAGGAAGGCTACGATTGAGGCTTTTTTTGGATCAAAGTTTCCCAATTCATTTAATAACAATGAATTATCCTCATTTATAAATACAAAATTAAATATCTACAAAACATTCCTCTGGTGTTGAGGCCAAAGAGGCCTTTAGAGATGTCCTCACCTAGTTGTGCTTGTGGGGGTTGAGCTCTGGCTCTTTGGTATATTGCCCTTTGTATAGGGCAAGCTGAGCTGAGCCTTCTCCAAAAGTTATAGGGACAGAAGTTCAGGGATTTACAGGCTTCTGCGGGCCGAGTATTTTTACCTCTGCGCTCAGCGTGTGGGATCACGGACAGGCCCCAAAGGTATTTCTCGGATCTTACCAGCAAGATTACGGAGAGATCCAAACTCTAACTCCTGTGTAAATTGTGCCAAAGGAAAGCTGTAAATTTGTATTTTCTTATTTGAAAAACCGTAGACTTCCATCTCCAATGCAGAAGAAAGTACATCCCCACAATACTTTTGACAATACAACTTTGTAATTAGATTATTATGCTGAATAGCATAGTTAGTAACCTAAGCCCCTCGTTGAGTTCATCTCGTCTGCCAGCAAAGTAATTTCACATGGTAATTATGAGGTTTAGTTTATATAAAACTCGTCCGATGGTCTAAAAGAGTATTGATACCTTTCATATTGTCATGTATCAATACTGGGCATCGTATCAAGGGTATAGAGTACTTTTGATACCCTGTACACTGTTGGTGCAGGTATGCAGCATATGTAGGGCTGGTCCCGCCAAACACACACCGAAACTACGACGTTGATACAACGTTCGAACAAGTTTTAACACCTAACCAGTTATAACAACCAATATAGCAAGTTGTAACAACGTTCTAATACGTCATAAACACGTTAAGCCAAGATGTAACAACTTTATTACAAGTTGTAACAAGCGGAAAATAGAGACAGTTTCGGTTTGTGTTTCCAGGGGTCGCTGGTGGGAGATGGAGCTAGTGTGTGTGTTTATAGCTTGAAGAAGAAGTCAAGAAGAAAAATATATTCCGAAATGTATGGCGTTATTTTAAAGACACAATGTAAGGATTTTGCTGGAGAAAATGTTGCGTGGGTTTAATGAGGGATTTTATAATATTTAAAAGATTATTGGGTAACTTTGGAAGTGTTTGGTACAGTGAAATATGTGAAGGGATATTTTGAGACGTTTTCAGTCTGTTTTGTATTTTATTTTTTGAAGTATGATGGGTGTGGGGGGCAGATGGTGACGTGTGTGGGGGGGGGGGCAGGTGGTAACGTGTGGGGGGGGGCAGGTGGTGACGTGTGGGGGGGGCAGGTGGTGACGTGTGGGGGGGGGGGCAGGTGGGTGAGTTATGGTCAGTTTACAAACATTTTCTTGATAAATGAATTCATATATCGTAGTGGAGACTAAGGAAGGAACTGGGTTTGAGTAGTCTATGGCGGAACTTGTGAGTTCCCTGCTTCATGGGCACTCTGCTTAGTGAGCTCCCTGCTTCATGGGCACTCTGCTTAGTGAGCTCCCTGCTTCATGGGCACTCTGCTTAGTGAGCTCCCTGCTTCATGGGCTCATGCATCTACATCTCTCCTATTCTTGAACTCTTTGCTTACTAAACTGATTGCTTCAAGAGCTCTCCTGCTCTCTCTTTCCTTGGGGATAGGGGGGCGGGGGCATTGTCCTTCCGCGGGACAACACATGTCAGTGACACCAAGAGTCGTGACACTAAGAGTTGTGCTGGTGGCAGGACTTGCTACCAAGACGACGTCTCTGAGAGAAGTCCTTGTCTCCACACGACCATAGAGGAGGGAGGGGGGGGGGGGGGTGTCTGGGACCACCCCTGCCAGGCTGGCTGGTCGTTAATAGGTGTCTGTATATATACCTTTCTATGAAAGGTATCTATATACCTGGATCATGTCTCACGCTGGTGAAGGTTTGGTAGCAGACCTTACCGGCTGTAGGTGTTCGTGTGAATGATTTCTACGTGGCTCTTATTCCCCTTTGGTAATATTATACCCCCTTATACCCCTGTGTAAGTATATAAAACTCTTATATACCCCCCCCCCCCTGTGTTAATATATAAAACTCTTATACCCCTTGTGTAATTGAACCAGCAAGAGCAGACTAACGCGAGTCTCCGTCGGACGTCGCGGCCCCACGGAATTGAAGATTCAATACATAATCTTATATAGCATTTTTTTTTTAAATTCTCTCTCATTTCGGGCGAGCGGAGTGGGGGAGGAGTCGGGCGTGAGGACACTTCACAGGCTCAACAATCTTATGATTCCCCTCAGCAGAACTTGGGGAACAAGGCTCTCTTTCTCAAGTCTTAATGGAGGTTCAGACGAGGGGTTTTTTTCTGAGCGCGTTATTAACGATAAATATTTAGGAAATTATATATATATATATATATATATATATATATATATATATATATATATATATATATATATATATATATATATATATATATATATATATATATATATCACTTCAGGTGCAATTGAAAGGACTCACAGCCTCGGAGAAGAGAATAAAGGGCATTCAGAGAAGACTTGAGTGGATTCTCCCTGAACACGAATATTTTCTTCTCCCCTTCTACTCTATTATTTTATACAATATGATTTATTAATTTTATTAGTTATATTACATTGTGTTACAGTTTAGAGAAAACACGCACACATATATCACAATCACTGATCGAAGACCTCATCCAGCTCTTCTGAGGTGAGGTGCGTGCCCAGGATACAGCAAGCATTTCCTCTCTGGATCGCGACACTGAGGCGCTGGAACAGGAAACTGGCTGCTCTTGAATCTTTAGTTTGCCTAATGAGTTCCTCGTCTACCTCCTTTAGAAACGTAAGCGCCCATTTACCCCAGGCGCCCAGTCTCTTTGAGGCTATCGGCACAAACCTGTAACAACGTCCTAGGTCCGTGTACTTGTTAGTTTTCTGGGTCTCCCTGAAGGTGGCCGCCCCGCCTCCCTCAGCTGCGCTGTAAGGTAGATAGGTATCAGCCAATGTGGATGCACACGTGTAGTCCCACACGACCTGTTTACCTTCCCTCCACGGCTGCAGGGTGAGTCCATCTGGGCGTTTGTGGCTGTTGTCAGGTCTGCACAACTGGGGTTCCCTTTGTGCTGGACACCCAGCTGTAGCCAAACTTCTCTAGATGATGTCATTGACTGCTTCGTGTCTGACAATCTTTCCCTGTGTCTTACGACAGATGAGACCATGGCTGCCGTATTGGTCTGCCCGTGCATGGCCGCAAATACACCGGTGCTCGGTGGAGGTAGGGGCGGCAAGGCGCAGGGCAACACCAATACTTAGGGTCCGGTGGTCCAAGGTGGTACCCAAGGTGGAATTAGGAACAGCCAACGGGAAGCAGTAGCCCATATAGCTCTAACCACTACACCACTGAACACCCACAATAAGAGAGAATCTCAGAATGCAACCCAAGTCCAACTGAGATCTTAGACGTCCCCTGAGCTGCCACTTGAATATGAAGGTATTAGAAATTAAGTTTGAGCATAGCTTGGCCCCTCACCAGGATGCTCCAGGCGGCACCACTCCGTTGCAGCGCTTCAACCTAGACTCTAGTGGTTGCAAAGAGCAACATGAATCTTCCTTCGTCGTGAGAAATACGAAGCTCATGTTTCAACAATGTAAACGATGAATTCTTTGCATAATATCGCTGCCAGAATTCAACTCCATTATGAAATTTTTGAAGACAATTTTCTCACTAGTGATAAACATATTTATGCCAGAAAAAAATAATATTTGAATATTGCCTCAAAAACCAATTTTAATATTTATGCTCATGGAAAATATATTGCTAATCGAGCAATCCATCGCGAAGTTTGCAAAATAAGCAGAGTACAGCATTTACACGCAACTCATTGGCTGTTTGGGGGTATATCATTTTCTCGGACCAAATACCAAAACTATGAACTAATAAAGTTTAAAAGAAGTTTTGTTTCATAAACTGGTGATGAGAGAGTTATTTATCTATCTGGTTTCCCCCAATCTTTCTCTCTCCTCTCTTTCTATTTCTCCTTTTTCTTTCCCTCTTTCATTCTCTCCTCTCCCCTTCTTTCTTTCTAAGCGTGTCGTTTCAGGAATGTACATAAACACACAATTGGAAGAAGGTGTGAAGAACAGAGCCTTTGAGATCGGAGGCTCGGAGGAGGGATCCCCACGACGTGTCTGAGGGAGATGTGCCAAGGATCTGCGGCTCACCTACATGTCTTGTGGGGGGGGGCCACGAGGGGGGGGGGTGAGGGGTGAAGGGGGGGGGGGTAATGGGGGGATTTTTCACGCCAGCATTCATTGTTGGTCACTTGTGCCTGATGGCATTCACTCTACGACACTTCTGCCTGCAAATATATACTGTAACTCTCTCTTCGTCATACTCTCTCCATCTCTCTCTCTCTCTCTCTCTCCCTCCCTCTCTCTTTTTATACTACTTAAGTATAAGTATACACACAAAATGTGCTGGAAAAACCCCGCTCCACCATTTAATATTCTGAGGGCGTTACTCTCCCGTAGTCAGTTAATACTTCAGGGATGTGTTAGCATGATGCCGAGTTTGGAGGATTAAACTAACCTAACCTTCATGGTGATGGTGAGTCTCGAACAGAATACTTTAAAAACATAGAACAAAGTTGGAACCGACACACACACACACACATACACACACACACACACACACACACACTCTAAACACACAAACTGAACAAGAATCGAAAACATGAATACTAAAAAAAAAAGTTTGTCGACCATAGAGAACATATAAATGTTGTTTCCAAGAATCAACAAGGATTCAGTAAAGGAAAATCCTGGTTTGAGCAACTTATGTTCTATTTAAAGTTCTATGAGAAGATAACAACAATCAAACACGATAAAGAGAGGGCCGGGAGTTCTGCATTTTGCTGGTTTGCCAGAAAGGTTTTGACACTGTCCCTCACAAGCGAATTCTATGCAAACTCGAAAAACGTAAAGTGGGTGAAGGAGTACCTATCAGGAAGAAGAGCAAAGAGTCATAGCAAGAGAAGAGCTATCAGATGGGAGAGAGGTAACGAGTGGAGTACCGCAAGGGTCGGTACTGGGGCCCATCCTGTTCCTAATATATGTAAACAATCTTACAGAGGGAGTAGGTTTGTTCTTATCCTTGTCTGCTGACGATGCTAAGCATAATAAGACAAATCATAACTGAGGACGGCTGCAGTACATATTAAGATGAACTGAACAATCTCCAAAGATGGTCTGAGAAATGGCTACTAGAATTTAATTCTGACAATTGCAAGGGTGTGAGGATTGGAGTTCGAGAAAAAGTACCACAAATACAGTACAGGATCAAGAGAAGGCAACTTCCATCTTCTAAAAAGAATAGACATAGGAGTGGACATAACTCGAAATCTAACACCAGCGGCACATTAGCAGAATAACGAGGGCAGCATATGTCAGGAAACGTCCGGGTTATCCTTCAGGAACTTGGATAAAGATCCCTTCTCAGAGCTTTATACATTTTTTGAGACCCCAATTTTTGAGTATGCTGCCACAACATGGAACCCTACCTAAAGGAAAACAACTAGAAAAAGTCCAAAAATATGCAACAAGGCTCGTTCCTGGGCTAAGGGGACCGAGCTGTGAAGAAAGACTGAAGGAACTGGATTTCACTACGCTAGAGGAAAGAAGACATAGAGCAGTCATGATAACGACGATCAGGACATTAAGGAAAGCTGAGAAAATTGATATAGAAACAATATTCAAATTAAAGAATGAGAGGACAGAATTGGAAACTGGAAACACACACAAGTCACGGGAATGTGAGAAAGAACTTTTTACAGCCTAAAAGTTGTGAATTGGTGGAACCGACTAGATGAGGAAGTTGTCGAAGCCAATTTGACACATAACTTTAACTGTCAATATGATAAGAATAACGCATGAAGAGTCAGTGCATTGAAATAACGATGGTCGAAAGGCGAGGGCTTAAGAGCAGATGCTCAACTCTGTAAGTACAAGTAGGCAAGCGCACACACACACACACACACACACACACACACACGCACACACAAGGGGGACATGAGGGGGGGGTAAGGGGGGACATGATCACCACATACAAGATTCTCAAAGGAATTGATAGGGTAGATAAGGATATGTTATTTAATCCAAAGGGGCACACAAACTAGGGGACACAGGTGGGAACTGAGTACCCAAATGAGCCACAGGGACGTTAGAAAGAACTTTTTCAGTGTCAGAGTAGTTAACAGATGGAATGCATTAGGCAGTGATGTGGTGGAGGCTGACTCCATACACAGTTTCAAGTGTAGATATGATAGAGCCCGATAGGCTCAGGAATCTGTACGCCTGTTGATTGACAGATGAGAGGCGGGACCATAGAGCCAGAGCTCAACCCCCCGCAAGCACAGCTAGGTGAGTACAACCAGGTGAGAACCCATACACACACACACACACACACACACACACACACACACACACACACACACACACACACACACACACACACACACACAATGTAATTACACAATTAACACAATGTAATTAAGAGCACAGTGTTCATTATAAACATTTCCCACTCTCAAAGAAAGCTTCAAACACTGGTTCACATAAACTTTCTATTCAACAGTGATTCACGAGGTAAGAGTCAGCAGGAGACCTTACCTCTTACCTTACATACCTTACCTTACCTAAACACAGTATCGAGATTTTTGAACCAAAAGGTCCAAGCAGCACGGGCTATGGAGAGCCCGTCGTACTCACCCGGCACAGGAGCGGGACTGTATATCTTCTATATCGAGAACATGTTCGCATTTATAAGCGAATCGAGTATAAGCAATCCACCTAACTTCAAGAGACCGGCGCCCGGCAGGACCAAGCAGCGACAATCTTTTTGTTTTGAATTTCATTAAATATAGCCAGTTTTTCCGATGGGAATCGACAGCGTCAGAATTGTGATATATGCTGAGACGATAGGCCTGATAGCTGAATGGACAGCGCTTCGGATTCGTAGTCCTGAGGTTCCTGGTTCGATCCCCCGGTGGAGGCAGGAACAAATGGGCAGAGTTTCTTTCACCCTGATAGCCCCATGTTCACCTAGCTGTAAATCAGTACCTGGGAGTTAGACAGCTGCTACGGGCTGCTTCCTGGGGGTGTATAACAAAAAAAAAGGAAGGCCTAGTCGAGGACCGGGCCTTGGGGACGCTAAGCCCCGAAATCATCTCAAGATAACCTCAAGATAGGCTGGTACACCTGGACACAGTTTGGTGGTGCCTTAATTTGGCATTTAACAATGTGGGACGAAATTCGATACTCGTTAAATATTAAATCGCTGCCTGTGTAATCTTGGTTTCTTGAATGATAAAGAAACATTTACATCTTAATGGTGTGCAAATATTTGATGATTATTTCCACGTTAGAGTCTCATTCTTACTTCACAGTGGCAGGCACCAACTATTATGCTTATATATATATATATATATATATATATATATATATATATATATATATATATATATATATATATATATATATATATATATATATATATATGAAGCAAGTTTTCTCTAATACACCTGTCATTATACACAATGTCAGACCACACAGCTTCAAGTGTAGATATGATACAGCCCAATAGGCTCAGGAACCTGTACACCTGTTGATTGACGGTTGAGAGGCGGGACCAAAGAGCCAGAGCTCAACCCCCGCAAGCACAAATAGATAAGTACAACAGTACTGTAATTATTAGTAATTTTCATTTTGATATTTCCTTTTCTACGTAAATATTTTCTACCATCTGGAGGGCGAAAGGAACACTAAATCACTAAATCTTTCCATTTGGATTGTTCGACGGTTCGTCAGCCCTTTGATACCTTCAGGAGTCAACTGGTGGAAAAGCTGTGTCAGATCAACAGATCACTCTGTGGATCTGACACAGCTATACTGAGCTTACAAGGTTAATGTTTAAGAGTTAGCAACTGGGAACAGAAAGTTGTAAGTAGCACGGGTTATGGTGAGCCCGTAGTGGACTTACCTGCCAAAGGAGCGGTGGCGTTTCAATGGGAAAAATCTAGACATTAATAAGCGTGGGTACTCCCCACTCTACACTTCAGCTGACTGCCTCAATCGTAGGGAGCGGTGATGGATAGGGCTGATATTGATTGGAATCAGGATTGGAATCAACGTCGATTGGAATCAGGATTGGAAACAACGTCGATTGGAACCAACGTCGATTGAAATCGATAATGATATATCACTACGATACTCGGGCCTTTTTTCCCCTCCCTGGCAGAGATATAAGTGGAGAAAGAGAAGGAGGGAGGAAGAATGAGAAAGATAGAGAAAGGAAGCGAGGGAGGGAGAACGGGAGAGTAAAGAAGGAGAATGGAAGAGAGGGAGGAGGAGGAAGAGAGAAATGGATATAGAGACCCCGAGCAGCGCTGGGCATCTCATGTAGATATGTTAGAGGAGGAAATATCTATAGTTATCCCTTCTCTTAGCAGCACGTTTTCTCTTGGTAAGCAAGAGACCGTAAGAGTAGATGGAGAGAGAGAGAGAGAGAGAGAGAGAGAGAGAGAGAGAGAGAGAGAGAGAGAGAGAGAGAGAGAGAGAGAGAGAGAGAGAGAGAGAGAGAGAGATTGGAGGCACCGAACAATGCCCAAACACCTCCACCAATCACGTCATTATAGACAGCCTCACCAAGCTAATTAGATTTCTTAGATAACAAAAATATCCAATTACATGCTGGTCTCTTTTTCAAGTGGCGGCACCGCAGATCTTGTCAGCCAATAGTATCGTCCCATAATTACCCTCTGCCTACAGGTCTTTGCACTGTTAGAGTCGAGAACTTAAGTCTCCGTCTCGGACCAAGTTCTCCCGCTATCCAGGTCAACTTTAGTTGTGTTAGAGGCTTGTTAAGTTACTTCCCGTCCTCCCCCGCTCCAGGACTTATGTTCTTAACTCTGTATCACGCCCTCAGAAATGTTGCCAGTATACGTATTCTTTTTATTAAGTTTTATATATATATATATATATATATATATATATATATATATATATATATATATATATATATATATATATATATATATATATATGTATATATATATATATATATTTTTTTTTTTTTTAAAATAGGGAAGGGAGTACCACCTCTGGCTGGAAGAAGGGGGACCCATAGCCTATGGGTCCATACCCATAGCATATTATATATATAACTATATATATAACACATATATAATTATATATATAACACACACACACACACACACAACAGTTCTTTTACATTCTTGTAAAGCCACTAGGACGTATATAGCGTTTTGGGCAGGTCCTTAATAAATCCTAATTTTATCCCTCGGAATACGACCCGCCAAATCATTTGACAACCAGGTATACCCATTCCCTGCTGGATGAACAGTGGCTACAGTTCAGGATTGGCGCCCAGTCAATCCTCCCTGGCCAGCACATACGATACCCAGGCCAAAGAGCTCTCGAAGCGCCGGGCGAGTGCTTTACCATTGCGCCACGAGGAGAAAATTATTTGTGCAAGTATATTCTAGTAGGTTGCAAGAATGCATTCAGGTATGCAATTTGCCGGTTGCAAGTGCCTTACAGGTGTATTGTTGATATTAAGATGTCACCTTCTGCCTCTTGCAATCACGGCCAAAGATCGCAGAGAATTCACGAATGCTCCTTAACTGAGTGTTGGTCTCCCGGAGGTAAGTGAGAGAGTGGAGTGTCTCCTGACGCGTGTCTCACCGCCGGCTGACAGTCAGCTCTGACAGTCAACTCTGTCAGCTCTTCAAAGCTGCTGTAGACCATTGTACCAACACACATGATAATTATGAGAAGTTCTCCTACTCTCCAAGTACCTGTCTTAGATCTTCGAAGTGTTCATTATATATAGCGAAAATATCAACATATCTGTATGCTGATATATCAACACGCTCTGGGACATTTTTTCGTCATTTGTTGTTATACAGTAACATATGGCATATAATATGCTATATGAATGCCATGCAATAACAAGAAAATAAAACTATTGTAGTCTGTCAAGTGAACGTTTTCTCTAAACAAAAAATGAAAGAAAATTAACCTTCTGATATTTGATGAGTAACTCGTGAAGACTGAAAATAACCTCGCATTACATACTCATAATAATAATACCAATAATTCACTGTGTCGGGGGACAACCCAGCCTAGCCAGGAAGGAAGAAGATGGTGTAGGTAGATTATGTAAGTTAAATAGAACACACACGCAATATTTCGTACAACCTTATTCACATCAAAATCAACATTGTAAACGTCACCTAAATATGTAAATTATTGTGCAATACTGTCAAGAATCATTCGTAATTACTTCCTCATTTGGGTGGCATTTAGCCCTTTCTCATCCCTTGAGATGAGAATAGCCCAGTCAATTTTATAGACGTTATCAATATTTAAAGATATAGGATATATCAGTATTTTATACACTCCAACGGTATTATTCCTAATTACAGTGTATGCTGCACCACCCCTGCCATAGACAGGATTATATGACCCGTCAGTGTAGCTTTGATCTAACTTATTTCCGGCTTCTTTATTGATTTCCTCGAGATAATTGAGCCTCAAGCAATGAGCCTCAATCATCTCGAGGAAATCTATAAAGAAGCCGGAAACGAGTTAGATCGAATCTATACTGACGGGTCATCTAATCCTGTCAATGGCAGGGCTGGTGCAGCATATACTGTAATTAGGAAAAAGCACGTATTGAGAACTATGCCTCTTCAACACAAGCAGAGCTAACTGCCATTGTTATGGCGTTAAGATTCCTTGAACGAAACACTAATGATGCAGTGATCTGCACTGATTCTAAAGCAGCGCTACAAAGCCTTACTAAAAATCGGGCAGAAAATCTTGCGATAGTCGCTGAGATCAAGAGAGCTGTGAGAGTACTAACCAACCACGGAAGAGTCGTCAAATTTCTGTGGATTCCCTCCCATGTTGGAATATGTGGAAATGAACGAGCAGATGTGCTGGCTGCTGAAGGCGCTGAAGAAGACCACATTGAGTACTTCATGCCCTAGACTCCGCTACAAATTAGAGGTGTCATGAGGCAATATCACCGTGACAAGGATACCAAGGAAAGGAGGACTGAAGAACAAATCAGTGAATCTGTACGATGGTACAACATGGTTGCAGCTGGCAATCCCAATCAGTATGGACGAAGAGGAGGTGGCCGCGGAAGAGAATCAGTAACAGCAAGAATCAGTCTTGGATACAAAGATGGTTATCTTGAGGTTATCTTGAGATGATTTCGGGGCTTTAGTGTCCCCGCGGCCCGGTCCTCGACCAGGCCTCCACCCCCAGGAAGCAGCCCGTGACAGCTGACTAACTCCCAGGTACCTATTTACTGCTAGGTAACAGGGATCCATAGAGATTCGGAATGGAAACAACAGTTGGGCAGCGGAGTTGCAGAATCTACAGTGAGAGTGATGGACACCGCATTGACCACTACCTGAGAGAATGTGGACATCTAAGGGTCATTAAAAATATGTGTAGAATAATAAACTCCACATTGTTTGAGTTAGGAAAACATTATTTGTCAAATTTAGATACTATTCTTAAAAGATTCCCCCATTTTGTACCCGCAAGATAACGTAAGATTTTAAAGGTTGACAAATGTTAATCTTTTTGCTTGAGGAGCTGTTCACTTGAGACAGTTAAGCAAGTCCCAGCTGTGTCTGGGTACAAGTGACAGGATGAACCACCCAGCGGGTTTTCTTCCTATTGGGGAGTGTTGTACATGCTGCTATGGCGGTGTGTCCACTCACAGGATGAGTGGCGCTGCCCAATACTGTCACTATGGCGGTGTGTCCACTCACAGGATGAGTGGCGCTGCCCAATACTGTCACTATGGCGGTGTGACCACTCACAGGATGAGTGACGCTGCCCAATACTGTCACTATGGCGGTGTGACCACTCACAGGATGAGTGACGCTGCCCAATACTGTCACTATGGCGGTGTGACCACTCACAGGATGAGTGACGCTGCCCAATAAACTCGACCCTCGGGGCAAAATTGAAAACAAAACAAAAATTCGAAAAAATTTTCATTGGTGACAAGCGAGCAATAATTCAGTTGGACGTGCGCATGCGTCAGCGCGCTGAGGTTAGCTGGGCCACGTTGCCTTGTGGTGAGAGGGGGCGCACACCCCGTCACCACGGGGGGGGGTAAAACCCGTTGTTTTTACTGGGTTGTTTAACCCAAGGAATTCCTACCAGTAACTGACGGTAGCGTTCACGCTTATCCTGGCCTAATTATTGTAACATAAATGTTCGCTTCTCTGTCTCTCTGTTTCATTCTCTCTTCCTTTCTCTCTTATCATTTTTTTCTCTCTCAATCTCTCTTTCTATCAACCACTCTCTTCTCTCTCAATCTCCCTCTCCTTCAGTTTCTCTTTTCCTCTAAAATGTCTCTTTCTCTCTAGCTCTCTCTCTCTCACTCACTCGTGGTGTATTCAGTTTATTGTAATTATTTAGTTCCCGTCAACAAACCAAAAGTTGAATCACAAACCACTGCAGTGGTTAGTGATTCAACTCCCCCTCCCCCTCCCCCTCCCCCTCCCCCCCCTCCACCCCCTCCCCCCGCCACCCCATCAAGAAGGCGGGGATGGAATATTATATATGATCTCCCTCCTTCACAAAGTGTGTGGATGGTGAACGCAGACTGGACAGCCGGCCGGGATGGGACTCAGCAAGGGATAGGGAGGATAGAGCAGGGCGTGGGAGAGACAAAGGTGTCATCCTGGGCTATGGCAACTCGTCCACACCTATAGATTCTATCCGGCACACACAAGGATCACACTAACGTGATGCATCAAATGAACAAATCCACAAGGGATCCAGTAAGTTCAGTAGAACTTCGGTTTCAACACTTTTTAACCCTGTCGTAGCTCAGTCGATTAAGGCAGTGTCTGGGATGCTCCCGGACGCAGGTTCGAATCCTCGTAACGGCCCATGTGGATTTGTTTACTATCCGGTAGTTCTGTTTTAACCACCGGACGCAGCAACTGGCACCTGTTCAATTCTTCAGGCCTACCACTCGCGTCTCTCAGACCTGGAGAGGATAACACGCGCAGAAACGCTTTGAAAACTCAAGCCGAATCCTGGCCACCAGAAACAGGCATCGATGAACCGCTGGTCAAAAAAGCGAACTTTATCCTACCGCCTGTTCGGGTATGGTCGGGTCAAACACTACCGCGGTTGTCAGAGGATCAGACGATGACATGTATAGTGTTCCACGCACTGATCAAACCATCTTATGGCCGCCTACCTGGTTACGTCGGGATATTGGCGAGCGCAGACGGCAACAGATCAGAAGATTCACTGAAGGAAATCCGTTCGCACAGAATGTCTTGGAGCGTTTCGCAGCACAAGCTGATCAACACTGGCTGTTGAATAGCTCATCCTCATCAACAAAGGCTTCGTGTTCATTCCCTGCAGCCGCCAAGCCCTTTGGTTTATGAGTGTTGACACTCGACTCTCAACTCATGGCGTTCGAACACTTCTCGAACAATGCTTCGCTAACGACCTCTGCTTGAATTGCAACGCTGTAAATGCTTCTCACGTGTACTTCTGATACAATAACCAGTCCTTGACAACAAACGCCAAGAGTTCGTTAATCCAGCCACCAAACCCCAAGTTTATGAAAGAAAAACGGTTAACACACGACTCTCAACTCATGACGTTCGAACATTTCTCGAACAATGCTTCACTGACGACCTCTGTTCGAATCACAACACGGCAAATGCTTCACACACGTATTTTAAATATAAATAGTCGCCAGCGGAACCTAAACATCTAATCTATGCCTAACTATACACAAAACTTTAATGAATAGACATGTTAATTTATATGTTAGAACGAACCTATTTTTTGTGCACAGTATGTTAAAATTGTTGAATGTGTAATGGGGAAGGGCCGGCGCATTAACGAACCTGACGACAGGTGACCTCCAGGTGAGGTACAATTCACCTGTCCTTCGGCCCACCTGCGGCAGCAGTTGGGTAATTACCAGACGGTGAAGAGGCACATCTGTATAGAGATATAGAGATATAGGTCCGTCGACTTGACATTTTCAAGTCGATTGAGAACCTTCGAATGCACAATCGACTTGAAAATGGCCCAAGACGGACCGAAACATCGTCGTTTTCTCATCTTCTGATGTTGTGGTTTGGTCATCATATCTTCAGTCACGTTATTGTGACTCAACGTCTGTATAAAAGATTTTAAATCAAACTTTAGATTAAAAAAAAAAAACATTGTACACGTGATATCGACAATGGCACTTTTAAATATCTTCCAAACCTAAAAAATCACATGACAGATCTTGAAATTCACGAGAAAACATTGATAACTTTCGAATGTAATTTTCAAGCATCAGGGATTTAACTGCTGATAAACCTTCTTTAAGATTCACTGAACTCAGGTCATTTCAAGAAACTTCAGGATGGATAAATAACAGCAGATAAATTGCAGAATAACATTAACTCAATGTGGAAATGTTGCAGTGGAGTTTTTTGTATTGTTTTGAGATTCAATTGATTGATTTACATCTCTATATGGAGGCAAAAAATTGTCGACTCAAGAGCTGAACTAAAAGTATTGCCAGAGATCGGTCAGTGACTGGATTAGTGCAGAAAATTGCAGGAATTAAGGTTTTGATGGTCACCAGACCACACACTAGAAAGTGAAGAGACGACGACGTTTCGGTCCGTCCTGGACCATTCTCAAGTCAATTGTGCATTTGAAGGTTCTCAATCGACTTGAAAATGGTCCAGGACGGACCGAAACGTCGTCGTCTCGTGAACTAATCCACAAGGGCTGATCCTCGTCACGACCCTTGTGGATTTGTTCACATGATGCATCACGCTATTGTAATTTCTGTATGTCGTCGTCCCTTCACTTTCTAGTGTGTGGTTTGGTCAACATTCTTCAGCCACGTTATTGTGACTCCTCATCTGCGTAAGGTTTACCTACCCGGAATTCGATTTTTGTTTTCAGAGAGGAACTTTTGTAAAGTATAATGATAACAGTAGACTTACTGATGAACTACTGCTGAATGTATAGTTCTCAATACACCCAAATGTACGCGTGAAGAGGCATATTTAACATCGTTCATGGAGAAGCAAAAGTCTTTCTCTCAGAGGAAAATAATCTTATTTTGCCATTTGTTTTGATTCATAACATGAACCAGAACTTATAATTTCACGTTCGTCTTTCTTGTTGCTTATAACATCACTTTTATAAATTACTATTTTTCTATTGTCTCGTTAAAAACATTAATATTAATATTTTTTGTAATAAACTTTCTAACAAACTTTTACTTATTCCAATCTTACCGTTATGCTTTTATTAATAGTAAAACAATAAATATACACGTGAATAAGCAACAGGAGTCCTTTTTTCATGAATAATTTTTCTTAATATTATTAATTTATTCATTTAATTGTTTTGGGAATTATTATTATTAATAATATATAATTCCACTATGATTCGAAACATTTCAGATGAATTTTTGGTTGCTTAAACAGACTTGTTTAACAATGATTAAAAAAAATTATAAATTCTCTTCACTAAACCCTGGAAACACAAATCGTAACTGTCTCTATTTTATATTTATTTTCCGCTTGTTACAACTTGTAATAAAGTTGTTACATCTTGGCTTAACGCGTTTATGACGTATTAGAACGTTGTTACAACTTGCTATATTGGTTCTTATAACTGGTTAAGAGGTGTTAAAACGTGTTCGAACGTTGTACCAACGTCGTAGTTTCGGTGTGTGTTTGGCGGGAAAAATGGTAAGATACAAATTAAAAAATAATAAATTATAATCTCAAAATTCCTATAGGACAGAGGGTTTAATACGGCGTTAAACCAGCGGTGTGGCCTCAAGGGTGAAAGTACAGCGATTATCCATAGATGATGACCCATAGTGCGTCTCAAGCGTAGATATGATTGAGCCCAATAGGCTCAAGGAACCTGCACACCAGTCGATTGACAGTTGAGAGACGGGACCAAAGAGCCAGAGTTCAATCCCCTGCAAGCACAACTAGGTGAGTACAGTGCGTCCCATCCCAGCCTATCCCGGGGTACAGATTAGCGTCATTAATTGCGTCATGATATATCAAAATTGCGTCATGATATATAAAAATTGAGTCATGATATATCAAAATTGCGTCATGATATATCAAAATTGCGTCATGATATATCAAAATCACGTCATGATATATCAAAATTGCGTCATGATATATCAAAATTGCGTCACGATATATCAAAATTGCGTCATGATATATCAAAATTGCGTCATGATATATCAAAATTGCGTCATGATATATCAAAATTGCGTCATGATATATCAAAATTGCGTCATGATATATCAAAATCGCGTCATGATATATCAAAATTGCGTCATACCAATATATGTGACAAGTTCTTATTTTAAAAAGCCCTATATCAGTTAAATGGATACAAAATGTAACTTCGATATTAAATGGATACAAAATGTAACTTCGATATTAACTGGATAAAACTTAACATGGTAAAATTATGTTAAAAGTTTCTAAAGAACAAAGTTAGCTAATTAGTGAATCTTTCAATGTTTTCTCCCGTTAAGAGTCGCGTTAACGAACTAAAATACTTTCACAAGTTTCGTTGCTAACCGTTAGTGAGGAGTTAACGAGAAGGATAGTGAGGGAATTTTGACTAGTTCAGGTGTTTCTCGGAGGCCACATCTGGCCACCCACGCCTGGCCACCCACACCTGGCCACCCACACCTGGCCACCCACACCTGGCCACCCACACCTGGCCACCCACACCTGGCCACCCACACCTGGCCACCACACCCTGACCCACTTCCAAAATTTGATTTGTGTAATATTATTTGTTGTATTTAGATCAATGTCATAAATCCCAGCTACTGACCATAAGATATAAATCCCCGCTTTTCGCCAACAGGCACAAATCCCCGCTTCATGCCATGAGATATAAATCCCAGCTTCTGACCATTGGATATAAATCCCATCTCGTGACCATTGGATATAAATCCCAGCTCAAGGCCATAGAGCATAAATCCCTGATCCTTGTTAAGAAGCATAAATCCCCGTTCCAGTCCACTGGATAATAATCTCCGCTTCTGGCTGTGGAACAGAAATCCCAGTGTCTGTCATGGGGAATAAATCCTTTATTTACAGCATTTTTCACCTATCTGGTGTCACGATTGATTTATGAAGGTTGCTTATTAAGCACTCACCTAATTGTACTCAGCTAATTGTGCTTGCGGGGGTTGAGCTCTGGCTCTTCGGTCCCGCCTCTCAACCTGGGGGATCAATTAAGTGGTGTGTCAGTGTTCCTGTAATATAGATGACATCTCTATTTATTAGAATTTTTACACCAAAGACATTATTAAGTTTAGAAATTCAATATCTCTGTGGCAAGGTTCAGTGACAAGGTTCAGCTCCTCTTCCCATGACATTCCAGAGGTCACTGGTCCAAGTAGGATGACTGTGAAGTCCTCCAGCATCCCATTGTATTTTTCCAAGCATATTTTCAGAGATAACACCAAGAACGCTGCTGAGAGGAGCAAGAACAGAAATGTCAAGGGGGGGGGGAGGCAAGCTTGCCTCCCTCCTTGACCTGGCTGCGGTCAGGTCAAGGCATAGTGAGCACGTCTCTAAGACTCGCTCTTGACTCGTCTTGGTTTCAGCCTCTGTCACCCAACATCTAGTTCCACCATATTAGTTCACCAGAACAGTTCTAGTTCCTCGGGGAGCCGGTCGGCTGAGCGGACAGCATGCTGGTCTTGTGATCCTGTGGTCCTGGGTTCGATCCCAGGCGCCGGCGAGAAACAATGGGCAGAGTTTCTTTCACCCTATGCCCCTGTTACCTAGCAGTAAAATAGGTACCTGGGAGTTAGTCAGCTGTCACGGGATGCTTCCTTGGGTTGGAGGCCTGGTCGAGGACCGGGCCGCGGGGACACTAAAGCCCCGAAATCATCTCAAGATAACCTCAAGATAACTACCAACTGAATACTTACGATCATTAAATAACCAATGTCATTGACAGAAGGCTTCCTGGTAAGCAGTTTATATCTCATTGAAGTTAGACGGTTAGAAGCCACGGTCCTCCAGGTCAGGTGCAGGAGGATGGCGGTCTGTGGCAGGACCGTGGCGCCGCAGGTCAAGACCTGTGTGTCCTGGGGGAAGTCCTCTTCGCTACCTAAAGTGTCTTAAAGTGAGTTCCATTCTGGGTAATTCTGAAGCTGCTCCTGGTGGATATTTGTATTATGTCACAGAAGTGTTGTTTATGCTCTGCTGCCTGTGACATTGATGCCAAAGGCCATTGTATTTGGGAAGGGGGGGGGGGATCAAAATGAATTAAATCCATCATTTGCATAAAATAAATCGCGAGTGATTGGGATTTTGGTGACCCAGAGAGTCATGACAGTGGTGTATTTTGACCAACCTGCGAGAATACTTTAGCCATGAGCATTGACCGGCACTAAAGTCAACTGTCATACATACACCGATGAAGTAGACACGCATACATGTGTGTATATATATATATATATATATATATATATATATATATATATATATATATATATCACTTCCAGTAGCAGGTATATAAAGAGAGGGCCAAATGGGAGAGAACGGGAGACCTTTGACAAGCCGCCGGCTTCCTGTCCTCGTCGAGGCCACTAGAGTGTTAGTGGCCCTCAGATAGAGAGAGAGAGAGAGGGTAAATTCAGAGAGTAATAAGATTCAGAGAGAAATTCAGAGAGAGATTCATACACGCCGATAGTCTAGTCTTGATATTTGTTTATGACAAGAGTATATATATATATATATATATATATATATATATATATATATATATATATATATATATATATATATCAATGATTAAACATTTATTCAGACTGGAAATGCCCTGATAAAAGGCCCTCGATCAAAATTAAATGTAATTAAGGTCAGAAACATTACCTGTGGGCAGTGACTCGGCCGATCAGACGAGTTGGAGTAAAAAAATAAACTTTACACAGAAGTGTTTGCTGTGGTGAAGAGAACGAATTAATTAAGATGATTTAAGAAACAGATACTTTAAGTTAAGGTGACATAAGATGATGATACTTAAAACTTAAGAGCCTATAAGAGTTATTTAACATTGAAGATGATATAAGTAATTGATACTTAAGATCTAAAATCATTTGAGCAGCAGGTGTCTGTAGAAATCCAGTTTTTATTTCTTAAACATTTATAAATAATTCAGTTCATTCGCTGCATTAATTTTAAATAGAATATTGAAAGATGAGTAATTTAACAGTTATTTTAACTGAGTAGGTGGGCTGACTGGGGCTCAGATGGTGTAGTAACTAGAGCTATTTAGAGGAGAGAGGGTAGGTTGACTGGCGCTCACTAGAGCAAAGAGAGTGGGTTGATTGGTGCCCAATAGAGCATAGAGGGGGGGGGGGGAAATGACTGGCGCTCACTAGAGCACAGAGAGTGGGTTGACTGGCGCTCACTAGACCACAGAGAGTGGGTTGATTGGTGCCCAATAGAGCAGAGAGAGGAGGTGGAAATGACTGGCGCTCACTAGAGCACAGAGAGTAGGTTGATTGGTGCCCAATAGAGCAGAGAGAGGAGGTGGAAATGACTGGCGCTCACTAGACCAGAAAGAGTAAATTGACTGGAGTTTATTCATAAAATATCAAAGGTAAACATATTTCCAGCTCCTAATAAAAATTGCATGATGTGCATCACAGCTCTACTGTGTCTACTGCAAGTCTTCGCCTCCAAGAACTATATCCTCTACACCTTCCTCTTGAGGGTCTCTATAATAGAGCTGGATTCGTTCTCCACATGCAGTCGGTGGATTCCCAGAGTGATTCTCGAGGGGGGGGGGGGGACTGAAATGGTTGGGCACGTTTTTTTTTCACCTAATTCCTCAGTTCACCTAGCAGTAAACAGGTCCCCATGAGTTAGGTAATGGTGTGTTGATTAGCATGCTTGCTGGCCACATCTTCATACATCTTCATGAAGATTAATACATCTTCAGAAGGGATGCATTCCATTCCATTCCTTCTGAAGATGTATTAAAATACGAAAGTACTTAAGGAAATTCCTGTTTCAATTCTTCCTCCGTAGTCTGACACTGTCATATTTTTCATCACGTGTTAATTTTCGTGATTTACACACACACACACACACATTATATATATATATATATATATATATATATATATATATATATATATATATATATATATATATATATATATATATATATATATATATATATATATATATATATATATATATATATATATATATAGGCTTCCTGTCCCCAAGAAAACTTATTTATTGCTATATGTCTACGTTAAAGGCTAAGACAGAATCCACTTTTAAAAATTCTTATAGGAAAATCATAAAACTTAAAAAAAAAGACGCGTATTCTTTTCCAAACATGTCGATCGTGGTCCAATGGGTCTCAAGGCATGCGTCTGGCCATACTCAAGACGGTGGTTCGATCCCCGCGTCCTGCTCCAAAGAGTTTCCTCATAGATATATCTCGTTCTACACGGGAGTTCCCGGTACATAGGTTCAAGTCTTTCTCATGATTACTGCTGATTTTTCTCATACTTCACGTTATTGTGAGCGTAAGGACGCTATAACAGTTCTCATTTGCCTCACGAAGGTCACGTCCTTCGGAGTCGTCGTTGTCCATGACCTCAACGTCAGGTCGAAGGTCAGAGGCTGTGTGCCCGATAATGGAGAATGGGATCACTCTCGGTCAACAACCCAACCCGACCGTCCACAAGTGGTTGGGCACCATTCCTTAAACACCCCCCCCCACCCCCCGTCCCATCCCAAGTCCTTATCCTGACCCCCTTTCCCTGTGCTATATAGTCATAGTGGCTTGGCGCTTTCCCTTACGGGATTACCATAGCCCGTGCTACATGGACATTTCGATCTGAGTAGCTAAATCGAAAACAACAACAGGCGCTTTCTTCTGATAATTCCCTCCCTTCCCTTCCCTGGTAGCCGGTCGGCCGAGCGGACAGCACACTGGACTTGTGATCCTGTGGTCCTGGGTTCGATCCCAAGCGCCGGCGAGAAACAATGGGCAGAGTTTCTTTCACCCTATGCCCCTGTTATCTAGCAGTAAAAATAGGTACCTGGGTGTTAGTCAGCTGTCACGGGCTGCTTCCTGGGGGTGGAGGCCTGGTCGAGGACCGGGCCGCAGGGACACTAAAAAAGCCCCGAAATCATCTCAAGATAACCTCAAGATAACCTCCCTCCATCCTCACTTATGAGGACCTGGTAACTCTGTCAGGTAACAGTGCGTATACTTAAACTAAAAAAAAGGAGAGTAGTTTCTTCCATAAGTGAACACCATAACATAAGTGAACAAGTGAACATAAGTTTCTTCCAAGTGAACACCATGAATTAGAACAGCAGACCAGGCATGAAAGTGAGGGAGGGGTTTTAGCGGTGGGAGCCAAAAAAAAAATACCTGCAGTTCCAGATTGTGTAAAGAAGCAGAGTGGATTTGACACCTATTTTTAAACACCGAGAGAGAGAGAGAGAGAAAGTGGATTCTCCGGAGCAAAATGTCAGCCATCTTGACGAATTCAATTGACGCCGCATGGAGTCTTTCTGAAAGTGGTCCACGGGCCGTCACTGACATGTCAAAGCTTTCATATCCTAGTGTGTTGTGGGGGGAAGTATAGGAGACACCACACCTAAGTTACCTTTTTGCTCTCCAGCATCCTCCGTATGTTGCTTTCTCCAGCGTGCAAGAGGGGAACCATCTCTCACTCCACTTTCACCGGGTCTACCCACCAGGGACTGTCACCTAGACCACATTCTTTTGACCTGTCTACAGGATGCTACCTCTCCATGATTTATACAGTGAAAGTTAGTTATCGTGTATTTTCCAGCAAGATGCATTTCCTGTGTTGCAAAATGTCAGAAGGAAATCTATAATAGGAGGAGTGAAATTGCGACCGACTTGGGATCAATAGTTCCACATCACAGGCTTTCTGATTCCAGAGTGACACAGGCAGGGAAAGGAAAGGTTAAAGCTAGGACACCTTTACACAACGAAATTTATACATTTTATGGGACGAATGAATAAGTATACTTAGCGTTTGTTGTTGAATCTAGAAATTCGTTTATTTTTTACAGACACGTGTCCAGAAGTCCTTAGTATTGGCGTTAATTGATGGTTTATTGTACTCGAGATATTGTAGAGAAACATTAGAGGGAAAATGTAACTTCTTAAATAAAGAGACACTTTAAACCTCGACTTGTTGTTGGCTGACAAAGATTAGTAGAAACAACAATTCATTAATGTCTTACAACATAAGAATAAACGCTATTACCGAAGGCCTATTGACCCATACGAGGCAGCACCTATTTATATCCACCTAAACTTATTTGTATATCAGTCTAATCTACGCTTGAAACAATCCAGGGATCACATTATTATGTTACCCAGTAACTGGTCCCACAAATCAACAACCCTGTTTCCAAACCCAGTCCTAAGTGAATAGATTTTTTTGCCCCAACTCTCACACAACTCTTCCCCACAACCCCCCACAACCCCCACTCCCCAAACCTCTTGACACCCCTTCCCCCCACACACACACCCAAACAAGATCCTAGTTATCTCCCGAAAGATCTGTAATACCATCTTTGGTTACAGCTACGACGAGTCCAATGGATCATATTTAACCTGGGAATATATTTTTGCTGTCCACAGTTGAAATTATTTTGTTTGATATTGCTTCTCATATCTCAGTGCTTGTTTGGTTCGCAACATAATGACTGTAACACAGAACATAATCACCAAATTATTTAAAACAGTAGCCCAAAAAAGCAGTAAGTGATAAAAATACGCAATATTTTGTCTCGATAGTGATAGAAATACCTCTCTAACGTGATTGCCATTCCTCTAGTAACTAAAATTGTCAGATGGTGAAGAAGAATGTGTTTAGAATGAGGAACACGGGAATGAGGAACACGGGAAAGAGGAACACGGAGTGAGGTACACGAGAAAGCGAAGTGGTACCAAGCCAAGGGCGAGGCCACACCCATCAATTTGTTTCCTGTCATACCTAACGGGGCCCCAGCCACCTCCCCTCCCTGGCCACCCCACCCAGATACCCACCTGGCCACCGCACCCAGCCACCCACCTGGCCACCCCACCCAGCCAACCACCTGGCCACCCACCCAACCACCCCCCCTGGCCACCCCACCCAGCCAACCACCTGGCCACCCACCCAGCCACCCACCTGGCCACCCCACCAGCCAACCACCTGGCCACCCACCCAACCATCCACCTGGCCACCCTGTCATCCACCTGGCCACCCCACCCAGCCAACCACCGGGCCACCCACCCAGCCATTCACCTGGGCTTCATCGCCACAAGAAAGTAAACACATGTGGCTCTAAAAAGTTCTCTGCAGTCCTTAAATAACCCATCACAATGTATGTCTGAAGTAGCTTGTAATATTAAATGGAATGTAATTTTTGCCAATGATAATAACTCTTGTATAAAATTTGTGTGGATCCCATCCCATGTTGGAGTTGGACAACATGACTTTGTAGATCGATTGGCCAATGAGGTTTGCAGGAAAGAAAACACTGATTATGACTTTGGACTATCTAATGCAATTATTAGAAACATACAAATTAAAGAAATTACTTCACATTTAGAAGAACTAAGAAATGCCCAGAGACCTGAAAGCTGCAGTATTAAAAGCTATGACAAGTTTTGTAATAATAGTTATTTGTATGGTCAGCACAGTAAAACCATTTTAAATCCACACAGTAATTCTCCATTTTAAAGAATGAAGAACAATTTTATTTATATTATTTTTAAGTTGCAACTCTTATGAACCCATCCCTGCCCTTGTGTGGCAGTGCACAATAGAAAGTTGTTTTGAAATATTCGTACATTAAAACACTGAGTGTAACCATGATATATATGTGTGCTTCAGCCTATAGTTTAAACCTATTGTCTTGTGTATGACCCTCTGTTCTGTGTGACAGTGAATACCAGCATTATCCTCACTTTAACAAGACTTAATTGAAATCCTCAGATTAGGCAAAATTGTAATTAAATTTTGTCAATAAAGATGTTAATAATAATAAGAGTCCCCAGGCTCCTTTTTTGTCGTGAATTCAGGACCTTTTCACGAAAAACGTAGTTACGAAAGTGAAGAAAAAGGCATTTGAATGCTAACCGTTAACAACAGAAATTCTGGACAACGAGACAGTCTTCGCTGATTAATGGTTGCAGTGTTGGACTACGAATCACAATTGGTAACTTGCAACAAATGTTTAAACGCTTGCTAAACTCTTCAATGCTATTTCATCGAAACAACTTTAATGTATTTAAGAATGTGCATTTAATATTCAGAAAATTATAAAAGTTGTAGTAATACTGATGACCAGACCACACACTAGAAAGTGAAGGGATGACGACGTTTCGGTCCGTCCTGGACCATTCTCAAGTCGATTGTGACAATCGACTTAAGAATGGTCCAGGACGGACCGAAACGTCGTCGTCGTCCCTTCACTTTCTAGTGTGTGGTCTGGTCAACAAACTTCAGCCACGTTATTGTGACTCATCGCCTGCTGGTAGTAATACCCTTGAAGAAAGATTAATTTTCTATTTCTGAAAGTCAAACAGCAGTCAAAAGTATCAGTGTATTTAAAACAAAACCGAATATTGTAGACGGTGTCCATTAAATGAACAAATCCACAAGGGCCGTGACGAGGATTCGCACCTGCGTCCGGGAGCATCCCAGACACTGCCTTAATCGACTGAGACGCAGGTTCGAATCCTCGTCACGGCCCTTGTGGATTTGTTCATTTGAGGCATCACGTTAGTGTGATCTCTGTGTGTAACGGTGTCCATATTATGAACAAAAAAGTTATTCCCAGCTAAAAAGATTTACAAGTAATACCCGGCCGTTCAAAGGTTCTGTAAACATATAATTATTGCTTAATTATTTAAGCGTATAAGATTATTATTATTTGATTATTTAATTATTATTATTATTAAATTTATATTATTATTTAATTATTCATATGTATATTATTATTTAATTATTTAATTATTATTTAATTATTTAATTATTATTTAATTATTTAATTATTATTAAATAATTATTATTACGCTTAATTATTTAAGCGTATCTTATGTCTAGCGTATAAGATAATTTAATTAATTAATTAAAAAGCTAGCTAAGTTCTAGCATATAAGATATCTAATTACAACAAATGCTTTAGAGATTAAATTAAACATGTCCTTAAGAAAGGTCGATTGACTTGTCCTATAAGCTCAGGAGTTAGAAATTTCCTTTAGAAGTTGCCATCTTTCTTTTTTTCCAGTTCGCATTGTTGCAAGTTATTGTGGTATTGTTAAAGTTTCACCCACTCTCGCCAGGAAAAGTTTTAAAGTTGACCTGAACTTTTGGAGGTGTTCCTTCGTTTGTGGTGGGACGTGACTCCAGTGGAGGGTGACTCAGTTACAATGTACATACCAATTATTATGTGCAATCAAAACTTTCCCTATGAAGACCAGGGACGTATAGTATACCATACAAGCAAATTAGCTTCAATAATAATGACCCAAATTAGTTAAAGAACAAACTAAAGAACTTTACAGAAGATAAGCAAGCGATATACGAATGAATTAAGAAGGGAGAAGAGTATCCGGAAAAACAATATACAAAAACTAGCAAGAACAGTTAAACGAAAATAAGAAATGTTTAAAGGAATGATGAGATGCTTATAGCAGGGCAGGCAAGGATAAATCCTAGATAGTCGTCTTAGGTTTATCAAGCAAAGATTTGAGAGAAGACTGGAACATAACAAAATGAGAATGGTCAGGTAACTGATAATGAGAAAGAAATGAGCTATATATATTAATACGTATTTTGTCTCTATAATTACCACTGAATAACCTGATATTATACCTGTGGTTGAACGAGTCAGTGTCGGTGGTGGGTGAAGAGAACAAGTTGAAAAGTCTAGTGGTAAGAAAAGGTAAAGTAAAAGGTAATCTAGGTAAGAAAATATTAAATAAATATAGAAATTAATGGCCAGAAAGTCCCCAGGACCTTATGATTTACCAGGGTTCTTAAGACTGTCAAGAAAAGCTAAGCGATCTCTATTCTTAAATACTGAACAAATTATTAGAGTCGGGTAGAATAAAGGAGTCGTGGAAGGTTGTCAATGTGGTGCCGATTTTTTAGAAAAGGAGATGGATCACTTGCATCGAACTACAGGTAAATTTCCTTAAGGTCTATTGTAGGAAAACTATGTAAATTGATCACCACAAAAACCATTCATATACATTTTGAAAAACATAGCAATATGGTTTTACGAAGGCCGGTTCATAATATTTATTGAGTTATCCTATGATGGATCTTGAAATGGTTATTTTAAAGGAAAAAATGAGGGTTAGCATAAATTTTGTTAATTTAAGGTCGGGCATAAAGCCGTTCAAAAAATGACGTTAAAAAGGTCACAAAAAGAATCAAAATCGCTACAAGACTATCTACAGAGACTTTTGAAGGGACTGAATGGTTGGCAAACGTAGTTGAACGAGAAATATGTATGATTCTGAGCTTAGGAAGTACTAACAGTTACCAGATAACAATTGGACAATGTTGAAATTGTGAAATCAGAATGCGAAAACGATCTGGGAATCAGGATTAGAAGGGATCGCATGCCACGAAAAAAAATCAATGTATTAAGGCACGATATGAAGCAAATAGGATGACTGTGATTTATTTATAGAAGTCCTAGCAAACATGGTTTACTACAAAGCCGTAATTGTAGAAATTTATAACCCGCTTCTAGGAGCATATATGATTGTATAGTGAGAATATACTCAAGTTCAGGACTATGTTTCAGGCTGAACTATACTTCCTGGTAAGGTTATTCTGACAGCTCTCATGTGGGGGGTCTTTAATAGCCCTCTCATAGTTGATACTACTTCTGCCCCAAAATAGATCAAACACCACAATGCTTTTCATCACCTTTCTGATTAAGCTCCATTTAGACTACGCAGTTCAGTTTTTCTCGTTGTACTAAAGAATGGAAATAAATTCATTGAAATGTGTTCCTGATCAATTATCACGTGTGGAAGTGCCATTTATTCTTATGTTCTTCAAATGTTCCAAAGAACAAAATACAGTCAGGGAAAATACAGCACCACACACCCAAAAATCCTCCTAACAGAGTCACACCCGGACAAAATACATTGAAACACATGCTGATAAAATTCACCGGAATTTGAACGAGGATTAAATGACATAACACCCAAATACAAGGTGACAGTTTACATTGACAATAAAGTATTAATTGCTAGTCAATCATCGAAACAAATTGCTAATATACACACATCCCGTCAGCATATGATGCACTTCAAGGCCTTTGTTTATGCATGATAAACATCACTATCCATCGTTCATTTAAAAAGGGGGGGGGGGGAAGCTATACGTATTAGGGCATAACCTCACATCAAATGAGCTTCTGTCATTGAATGAGCAGTTCCCTGACCTTCAAAACAAAGTAAAATGTAATAAAGGATAAATTCCCTCAATCTCCAAAAGTAGATAATACCGACGTAGGAAGAGAGAGAAACATTCCAACTCCCCAAGCAGCTGAGAGTGGAAAAGTGACAACGTTTCGAACCCTCCTTGACCCCTTATTAAGTCCTAACCCTGCAAACACAAACCGAAACTGTCTCCATTTTTCGCTTGTTGCAACTTGTAATAAAGTTGGTACATCTTGGCTTAACGTGTTTATGACGTATTAGAACGTTGTTACAACTTGCTATATTGGTTGTTATAACTGGTTAGGAGGTGTTAAAACTTGTTCGAACGTTGTACCAACGTCGTAGTTTCGGTGTGTGTTTGGCGGGAACATATAAGGTCACAGGATGGACTAAAACGTCGTCATTTTTCATTTCTTCTCCCATCGTAGGTAGAGCCAGACAGACAGACAGAGAGACATTCTAATTTATATATACAGAAACTAAACTACAACTCTTAGAACTGACCAATGATAAAGTCATGAGCGTACAAGACACGTTCCAAACTGGTCAGGCCACGAGGTCAACTGTACTGATAACCAAGGACGCCTTATATGCTCTCTGGGATACGTCTGTTTGTCGGCTGAGCTGTTAAGTGTATCTTAAGATATCTGTTAAGATATTTGTTATACTTTCATAATGGATGTCGGAGAGAAGGGATAGTTTCTATTGGCATAGACAAGTGTTTTTATCAGCTAAGTTCAGATATCATACACTACATACCTATTATGTGGGTGGTAGTGCACCACATAGCCATCCTCTGGTGGGTGGCAGTACACCACATACCCATCCTCTGGTGGGTGTTGTGCACCACATAACCCATTCTGTAAGTGAAAGTGGAATAATTCTTGACTGATATAAACAGGTGCTGCCTCAAAGGGGCCAATAGACCATCAGCAGCTAACATTATTCGCACCCCGCCAAACACACACCAAAACTACGACGTTGGTACAACGTTCGAACAAGTTTTAACACCTCCTAGCCAGTTATAACAACCAATATAGCAAGTTGTAACAACGTTCTAATACGTCATAAACACGTTAAGCCAAGATGTAACAACTTTATTACAAGTTGTAACAAGCGGAAAATAGAGACATTTACGTTTTGTGTTTCCAGGGATATGTTCCTAACTGATAAAACAGCCAGTTATGAGTTTCAGTCGTTCCGAATCCGACATCTTAGGTTTAACTGTAATGATGCATTTTTATTCTCGTGATAACTCTCTTGCAGTTCAAGACAAACTTGATTTATTCTCTAGATACAATAGTTTTCCATAATCGATCATGGTTTCCCAAATGTAGCGATTTTCCTAAAAAAATTCATTCGACCATTTATTCAAATTACTCCATCAGTAATTTAATAATATTTCCTATTATATTCATCATTCGTACAGTTATTCATAATAAAATAAGGTAGTTTATTCAGCAATTTATATTCTCAAGTTTTACGTAAAATTAAATTAGTATTCGTCAGCAAATATTGCAATCATGCAGGAGGTTGAAGGATTGCACACCCGATGACTTGCAATCATGTACTCTATGCAAGTATACAGTTAGCGCAATATGATATATCTTGAGGTTATCTTGAGATGATTTCGGGGCTTTTTTTTAGTGTCCCCGCGGCCCGGTCCTTGACCAGGCCTCCACCCCCAGGAAGCAGCCCGTGACAGCTGACTAACACCCAGGTACCTATTTTACTGCTAGGTAACAGGGGCATAGGGTGAAAGAAACTCTGGCCATTGTTTCTCGCCGGCGCCTGGGATCAAACCCAGGACCACAGGATCACAAGTCCAGCGTGCTGTCCGCTCGGCATCGCCAGTAAAGAAAAACATACAACAATGCACTCAGAGGTATCCCACTTCTCGGTGTATATATATATATATATATATACACTGAGTATATATATACTTGTTAATTGGTCTGTATACAAGTGATACGACCTTTAACTTTTGTGCAGATGATTGGCCTAACCCCAATCACCTCCACCAAACAAAGTTTATTAACACTTACCAGTTAATTCCAAATCCGATGAACCTCTTTTTTATCTTGTTGAGATCATTATTTTAAATTGTTAATAATTACACTCAAGGGTATAATTGTTGTATTATTTATTCGTTAACTTTCTTGAGAGGGAAGCTAAGAACATTTAATTTGTGGTTAACCTACTGCGGTAATTCGTTCCTATCTGGAGTTTCTTGGCCAAATAAAGTGATATTGTTTATCATTCGTTTGGAGTCGAAAAAGTGAAATCAAAGTTTAATGAAAGAGAAATCTATATAAAATAGAATGTGTCTGTCGAAGGGTTGGTGGTCAGATACTTAGGGCTAATTAACTTTGTAGGATTAATGGTGACTTTATAGGGCGTGTCGCACTCTCTTATGTCCCACCGTCTTCACAATGTCAGTGGAAGTGAAATGTTCTGCGCCACGTCCGTAGACTATATCACTTGTTTAAATATTAGTGTATTCAGATACTGAGATGTAAAATGTATGTTCAGGTGACAGATTTGTATTCTGTGTGGCAGCTTTTGGTTACAGTGATGGAGATAGTGCGAAGGGAAGATGGTTACAGTGAGCTTCGGCTCTTTGGTCCCGCCTCTCAACTGTCAGTCAACTGGAGTATAGGTTCTTGAGACATATACTTTCTAAACTGCATGGAGTCTGCCTTCAACACTTTACTTTTTCTTACATTCAATTTGTTAATTACTCTGACACTGAAAACAAGATCTAATGTCTCTATGGCTCATTTGGGTAATCAGTTTAAGAAGGGGGAAGGAAAAGAAGGGGGTTGGGGTGCTGCAAGGAGCGTCGGAAGAGTAGTGCTAATACGTTGTAATTTTTTACGACCAATCCGTTAAAACTACGACGTATTACTAAAAAAAATAAAACACTTTAGTATTGACATTTTCTATGCATGGACTTCTATAGCTTAGGTGGGTTGATTGGCTTCTGACGTTTCTGGTTAAACAAAACAGTTTCCATTTTTTACGGAGTAGGGTGCATGCAGAAGGTGGAGTTAGCCCCTTCTCTTTAAGTGCCACTACGTCCAAAAGCCAGCCTACTAGCCAGAGACGTACGAACCCAATCAGCTCACCTAACCTCTCACTCCGATTCATCGAAAATGTAGATCTTTGTGAGCCGTTACTTTTAAGAGAAGGTTGCATCTTGAACGTTAGTTAAACCATTACGGACAAAAAGCGACCTATTAGTGGAGAGGGCGGGATGCTGGGGAGGGGGGAGCGTGGCCACGTCGGACACAGGTGAATACACAGGTGAGTACACAGGTGAGTACAGGGGTAAGCACACAAGTGCTTACGCCACAGGTAAGCACAAAGATCGTCCTATATTAATATGAACAAAATCTGGAATTTAAAGATAACAATATCATAAATGCTCATGAAATGTGTATTACACTCAAAATGAAGTACTACCAGAAGTCTTATCTAAATAACCCATGTTTGTATTCTGTAGTTTGTTTGTAAACTGTAATCCATCCACCGCCCACTGGTGGACGGGTGCTCGGTACCTCACGGGTATTCATAACATGGAGAAGCGACAACGTTTCGGTCCTTCCTGGACCATTGTGAAGCCGGGTAGTTACTACTTCGACTAGTTAATGGTCCGGGACGTGATAATGGTCCAGGTACTAGTTAATGGTCCAGGACTTGATAATGGTCCAGGAAGGAGCGAAACGTCGTCGCTTCTCCATCTTCTGAGTTGTGGTTTGGTCGTCATAAGAAATATGCGTCACACACAGACGTGTCAGATTAACTTGCAAGACATATTGTCATGTGACTCTGCATCATAAGTCGGAGAATCTTTCTCCTCCAGGAGCAAGAGCAAAGCAAACTTCACAAATTAATAATTCATTCAAAACCTTTACTTGATTGTCAGGTACTGCTGCTTCCTGACTCTTGGCGTCTCATGACCTGACTCAGTGTGTCAAGGACTGGAGCAAATGACAGTTTAATTTACTGATGAGGATTAAGTCACCCAAGAGGTAAGACGGACCTGAAGACGACTTCCTACCAGTAAGTGGTAGGACGTTGTATTGAACATTATATTATAAATATTGAACTGTAGCGTGTATCAGTAAGTTATGAACAAAGTCGAGATTTGTTCCTCTTTATCATGGAAAAAGAGCTACTCTGATATATGTTCAACCAAACATGCCAATTTCTCTTCCATCTTAACCTTAGATTCTGAAATGGGGCTAACAGTTACACTCGCAAAGTTTCCTTCAAAATAAAATCACATTGGAAACGAATTATTTCTATTTGGAATTTTTTTTTTTGAATTTCATCAGCAACGATAGTTAACACGTTCCCTAAAATTGGCATTATTTCTTGAGGTTTTTAAAGCCAGTTTGGAAAGTACCAATGATTGCTCTCTGCAAATTGGTTTTCAAAAAGCTGGAATTTCATGTCAAAGAAACGAGTTCTGTCATAAAACTATATAAAAAAACTGATTGCATCTTGATGTTGATGTAATTTAGGTGTCCAAGAAGTTCAATAAAGCGTTTTACTGCCGTTCTGGACTTAACCAGAGACCATGAGTGTGATAAAGCAATCTGTGAGGGTTCGACATTCTTTCAAAAAGCAGTTGAACTATCTTCGAGGTTAAGGCTTCGAGCTCGTATAAAGTTCCATGTTTTTATGACGACAATTATGATATAATAAATTTGTATTTTTTTTTTTCGTCTGGACAGCACTTCACTTCGGACAATGCAAAGGAATTTACGATGATCATGCTTGGTGGTTACAGGTAGTTGTTTGCTGTTTAATATCAATATTCTTACTAACTTTTCTACCCATCATCAGCAGCCCCACCGACGGGGTCGACCGGCTCCCCCAGCATGGGGAGCCGGTCGGCCGAGCGGACAGCACGCTGGACTTGTGATCCTGTGGTCCAGGGTTCGATCCCGGGCGCCGGCGAGAAACAATGGGCAGAGTTTCTTTCACCCTATGCCCCTGTTACCTAGCAGTAAAATAGGTACCTGGGTGTTAGTCAGCTGTCAGGGGCTGCTTCCTGGGGGTGGAGGCCTGGTCGAGGACCGGGCCGCGGGGACACTAAAAAGCCCCGAAATCATCTCAAGATAACCTCAAGATAGGGGCTACACTACAGTACTTTCATCAACTACATTAAATAAAAGTAGTAGAGGGTGTATTTCTCTCTTCTCTTGGTAATTCAATGATTTGCTCAGCAACTGTATTTCTTAAGAGGGGATATGATTGTGTAAAAGTTTGCCGTTTCTCCATGCAAAAAACTTCTTAAGTTATCATCATTAATATAAAATAAAGTTAAAAGTCTTCTGAGAAAGAGACTTCGGAGATGCAACTGTTTCACGGGTAAGGCAACTTGCCACAACTGCGGCCTCATTAACTTGATGAAAACCTTAAATTACTGAATATTGCTTTTCAATTAATGTTCTAACTCATTGACTTTATCTTCGCGTAATTTGTCATTTATATACGAGCACTGAACCACACGCCAGAAGAGGACGAGACGGCGACCTTTCGCTCCGTCCTGGACGCTGCGAAATCCGCCCAGGACGAATGCACGAATGCTAATCTAATCGATTGGCATTTACATATGTGTCACACGTGTGGTCCTGGACAGCTTCATAGTGTCTACAAACCTGGTGTTCTGGGGCAGCAACCACCACTAGCTTATGAGTAAAAAAATTAGATATGTATTTTTCCTTAAAAAAAAAATATATCAGTTTTTTCACTTTTCCTGTACAAGTCAATGCTCTTTATTAATTGTTCACTTCTTTGGCAAGATGGTTACGGGTTCGAAGTAAATAACACTGAACATTGATTCGGATAATCATTTTTGTTCAAACTACCTCAAAATGAATGAGATTGGCTGGTGGCCGATTGGCAACCCCTGTAATCTCAACCACTGTAATTATCAACCACTGTAATTATCAACCACTGTAATTATCAACCACTGTAATTATCAACCACTGTAATTATCAACCACTGTAATTATCAACCACTGTAATTATTAACCACTGTAATTATCAACCACTGTAATTATCAACCACTGTAATTATCAACCACTGTAATTATCAACCACTGTAATTATCAACCACTGTAATTATCAACCACTGTAATTATCAACCACTAAAATTATCAACCACTGTAATTATCAACCACTGTAATTATCAATCACTGTAATTATCAACCACTGTAATTATCAACCACTGTAATTATCAACCACTGTAATTATTAACCACTGTAATTATCAACCACTGTAATTATCAACCACTGTAATTATCAACCACTGTAATTATCAACCACTGTAATTATCAACCACTAAAATTATCAACCACTGTAATTATCAACCACTGTAATTATCAATCACTGTAATTATCAACCACTGTAATTATCAACCACTGTAATTATCAACCACTGTAATTATTAACCACTGTAATTATCAACCACTGTAATTATCAACCACTGTAATTATCAACCACTGTAATTATCAACCACTGTAATTATCAACCACTGTAATTATCAACCACTGTAATTATCAACCACTGTAATTATCAACCACTGTAATTATCAACCACTGTAATTATCAACCACTGTAATTATCAACCACTGTAATTATCAACCACTGTAATTATCATCACTACACAAAATTCATCACTGTTTCTATCTACGCTATAAACGATCATCCTCAGTACTGGAACCATCAATACGACCCGAAACCCATGAATATCCCATCTGCAGCCATCATCATCACTCCCTCTCCTACCCTTCACCACCTTCCCTTCACCACCTGCCTTACCCTTCACCACCTTCCCTGCCCTTCACCACCTGCCTTACCCTTCACCACCTTCCCTACCCTTCACCACCTTCCCTACCCTTCACCACCTTCCCTGCCCTTCACGACCTTCCCTGCCCTTCACCACCTTCCCTGCCCTTCACCACCTTCCCTGCCCTTCACCACCTTCCCTACCCTTCACCACCTTCCCTGCCCTTCACCACCTTCCCTACCCTTCACCACCTTCCCTACCCTTCACCACCTTCCCTACCCTTAACCACCTTCCCTACCCTTAACCACCTTCCCTACCCTTCACTACCTTCCCTACCCTTCACCACCTTCCCTGCCCTTCACCACCTTCCCTGCCCTTCACCACCTTCCCTACCCTTCACCACCTTCCCTGCCCTTCACCACCTTCCCTACCCTTCACCACCTTCCCTACCCTTAACCACCTTCCCTACCCTTCACCACCTTCCCTACCCTTAACCACCTTCCCTACCCTTAACCACCTTCCCTACCCTTCACCACCTTCCCTACCCTTCACCACCTTCCCTACCCTTCACCACCTTCCCTACCCTTAACCACCTTCCCTACCCTTAACCACCTTCCCTACCCTTCACCACCTTCCCTACCCTTAACCACCTTCCCTACCCTTAACCACCTTCCCTACCCTTAACCACCTTCCCTACCCTTAACCACCTTCCCTACCCTTCACCACCTTCCCTACCCTTAACCACCTTCCCTACTCTTCACCACCTTCCCTACCCTTAACCACCTTCCCTACTCTTCACCACCTTCCCTACCCTTCACCACCTTCCCTACCCTTCACCACCTTCCCTACCCTTCACCACCTTCCCTACCCTTAACCACCTTCCCTACCCTTCACCACCTTCCCTACCCTTCACCACCTTCCCTACCCTTAACCACCTTCCCTACCCTTCACCACCTTCCCTACCCTTAACCACCTTCCCTACCCTTAACCACCTTCCCTACCCTTCACCACCTTCCCTACCCTTAACCACCTTCCCTACCCTTAACCACCTTCCCTACCCTTCACCACCTTCCCTACCCTTAACCACCTTCCCTACCCTTAACCACCTTCCCTACCCTTAACCACCTTCCCTACCCTTCACCACCTTCCCTACCCTTCACCACCTTCCCTACTCTTCACCACCTTCCCTACCCTTCACCACCTTCCCTACCCTTCACCACCTTCCCTACCCTTAACCACCTTCCCTACCCTTCACCACCTTCCCTACCCTTAACCACCTTCCCTACCCTTCACCACCTTCCCTACCCTTAACCACCTTCCCTACCCTTAACCACCTTCCCTACCCTTCACCACCTTCCCTACCCTTAACCACCTTCCCTACCCTTAACCACCTTCCCTACCCTTCACCACCTTCCCTACCCTTAACCACCTTCCCTACCCTTCACCACCTTCCCTACCCTTAACCACCTTCCCTACCCTTAACCACCTTCCCTACCCTTCACCAATTACCGTCTTCATCAATAAACTGCAAATGACACAATATGTTATCACTTAGAAAATACCAAGCTGGTTAAATCCTAATTCCACAGGAGCCTTGAAAAGGATTCGAACCTATGTACTTAGTGTTCCCAGACGCGCTCTAGTCAACTGTACCATGATATAGTTCTTTTACCACGTGGTGGTACAGTGGACTAGAGGGCGGATGGGAACACCCAGTGTACATAAGTTCGAGCCCACATCAAGGCTCCAGTGGATTTGTTCTTTGATTTATCACGTGATTGTGATTTATGTATTATTGTAATTAATTATTAATGCAAGTGAGAGCTTTATCAAGACTTTACTGATGCGTAAAGCAATAAATAAAGAGATTGTACAGATTTAAAATTTTGTATTGTCTGTCAACTCTGTAGCTGTTTCTCATTGTAATAAGATATTGTAGGAATAATGATGATGATGATGATGATGATGATGATAATGATGATGATGATTGCGGCTGGATAGTGACTCTATATTCTGCGGCTAACTAGGGGTCGCCACCTGCTGACACTAGAAAAAAACCCAGTCAGTGGCGTTCATTTCTTTGTCTAACTCCTTTCAACTGCCTGTAACCCCCTACCCCCATCCCTACCACCCCCTTCCCCCTCCCTACCTCCTACCACCACCCCAACTACCCCCTACCACCCCCACTACCCCCCTACCACCCTCCCTCCCCCCCCCCCCCCACAACTACCTATCAACGCTCGCCTCACCTTAGAGAGTCCAGTCACAGCTACTCTAGACGGGCCGACAACAGGTTATAAACCTCACCTAACTGTATCTAACATTCTCTATATATATCCACTTTTTGTCACTAGCTTTTTTTTATTCCCCCCTTCCTTAGTTTAGTTCATCTATTGTGCACCTTTACCCATGGTGTGGGCGGTGTTGGAAAGGTTACAGAGGTACACAGTGGGCTCAGTAACCGGGCCTCGAAATTCCTTTAGCCAAGTTAGTGATGATAAGTTAGTTTTACATTTTTTTTTACATATTACAGTCCATCCTCCCACGAAAGCCTGGTGGATAGCGCGCAGGACTCGTAATTCTGTGGCTCGGGTTCGATTCCCGCACGAGGCAGAAACAAATGGGCAAAGTTTCTTTCACCCTGAATGCCCCTGTTACCTAGCAGTAAATAGGTACTCAGGAGTTAGTCAGCTGTCACGGGCTGCTTCCTGGGGGTGGAGGCCTGGTCGAGGACCGGGCCGCGGGGACACTAAAAAAAGCCCCGAAATCATCTCAAGATAACCATCTCAAGATAACCTCCTGAGATAATTGTACTTTATTTGGGGGGAAAATGCCAGTAAGTGGAGATGGAACAGCAAAAAACGCTGACTTTTTGGTGCTAGAGAAAGGGAATTGGTTCAAGTGGGAAAGTTTTTTTTTTAACCGTAACATAGATATAAAGCCTAACCTAACCTAACCTAACTTAACCTAACCTAACCTAACCTAACCTAACCTAACTTAACCTAACCTAACCTAACCTAACCTAACCTAACCTAACTTAACCTAAACTAACGTCTTCTAGCAATACTAGGTAAGTAAACGCTATGTTATAGCCTAATAGATTATATATATGCTATATAAGGCCCTGTAGAATGTTCAAATTCAGTTTTTTAGATTTTTTCCGAATTAAAAGCAAAAAAGTGAACATTTTTAGGGGGGGGGGTCCATCACTACTTCCTGATACATTCGACCAAATAGTTACTATAAGCGCTGCCAAGTCAGCAGAATGGCTTGGCCCAGCAAGTGACCTTTATAGCTTAATAGTTTCAAGAACTGGACCGCAACAATTCTCAGAATTAAGCATTTGACATTTGCTTACAAGCTATGGTTACAGAATATTGCTGTACTCGTCTTGTACCGAGCACCCGTCCACCAGTGGGCGGTGGCGGGGATACAATTTACAAACAAACTACAGAATACAAACATGGGTTATTTAGATAAGACTTCTGGTAGTACTTCATTTTGAGTGAAATACACATTTTATGAGCATTTGTGATATTGTTATCTCTAAATTCCAGATTTTGTTCATATTAATATAAGACGATCTTTGTGTATACAACTGTGTACTCATCCCTGTACTCACCTGTGTACTCATCTGAGTGTTCACCTGTGTATTCACCTGTGTATTCACCTGTGTATTCACCTGTGAGTGTGAGTTGGTCAAGCTGTGAGTGTTCAGGTCAAGCTGTGAGTGTTCAGGTCAAGCTGTGAGTGTGAGAGTGTCAAGCTGTGAGTGTGAGTGTGTCAAGCTGTGAGTGTGAGTGGGTCAAGCTGTGAGTGTTCAGGTCAAGCTGTGAGTGTGAGTGTGTCACGTTGTGAGTGTTCAGGTCAAGTTGTGAGTGTTCAGGTCAAGCTGTGAGTGTTCAGGTCAAGCTGTGAGTGTGAGTGTGTCAAGCTGTGAGTGCGAGTGCGTCAAGCCCTCCTCATCCCTGCGGCTCACGCACGAACCCAAGACTATAACGTCGGTATTTGACTAAATTGATTAGGCATTTTTACCTCAAAATGAAATTAATGTTACATAGTTTGTTAACAAATAATTAAAATGATCCCATTGATCTGATTGATTGATTGATCATTGAAATGATCATTAAAAATGATCCCATTGGAGGCCTGGTCGAGGACCGGGCCGCGGGGACACTAAAGCCCCGAAATCATCTCAAGAATCTCAAGATACAGGCAGGCTGGGAATGAATTGCGTGTCCGGTTTTGACACACAGTTAGGTATCTAACTTGAGGTTATCTTGGGAGGATTTCGGGGCTTTAGTGTCCCCGCGGCCCGGTCCTCGACCAGGCCTCCACCCCCAGGAAGCAGCGCGTGACAGCTGACTAACTCCCAGGTACCTATTTACTGCTAGGTAACAGGGGCATTAATGTTGAAAGAAACTCTGCCCATTGTTTCTCGCCGGCGCCCGGGATCTAACCCGGGACCATAGGATCACGCGTCCAGTGTTCTGTCCGTTCAGCCGCCGGCTCTAAAGTACAAAAGTACAATATATATATATATATATATATATATATATATATATATATATATATATATATATATATATATATATATATATATATATATATATATATATATATATATATATGAATTTCAGAAGTAATGCAAATCAAAAGCGATGGATCATTAGAAATGATGAATTGTAAATAATTCTTCTCTTCTTCTCTCAAAAATATGTATGGGGAAACCTTTGAAGACATTGATGTCATTTTGAAGACATTGATGACGTTTTGAAGACATTGATGTCATTTCGGTTAAGGACTAGTATTTTTCTTCTCTATGTGTCCTTTCATTCTTTATCTGCCTTCATTCCTTCTTTTATTTGGTTCGTCCCTCATTCAGTCAATTAGTTGTTCCCCCCCCCCCCTGACCCATCCCAAACAACCCCCCCCCTCCCTCTTCCCCTAACCTAGCCCCCACCCCCCCATCCTCTACCCCTGACCCATTCCCCCCCTCCCCCCCTGACCCATTCCTCTCGCCCCTTAAAAGTCAAAGCAATTTATTAGGAATCTTTAGACGATGATTTTTCTCTTTATTTTTTAACAATCACTTCGAACTTTTCATCCCCTCACCCTCCCTCACCCCTCACCCTCCCTCACCCCTCACCCTCCCTCACCCCTCACCCAACCCACACTCACCACCCACGCCACACACTCACCACTCACGTGCCTAGACTCCAGAATGATAATGCCTTGAAAAACATGAGTCTTGAAAGTAATGAGCCATTGCGTTTTATATTCCCTATGAGCTGTTGCTAACTGACATCTGATATTCTCCAGAACGCCTTCACTTCCTGCAACATCAACCAACCTATCTCCTAATATGCCTTGGAAAACTACATCATAATACAATAGGTCGTAGCCAATGGCAATAAAAATAGGTCTTGAAAAATTCAACATAATGATATATTATGCCTTGGAAAGTTGAACAGGCCAATTAATAACGTTTGGAAAGTTGCAACAATACATAAATAGGTCTTTATGAAACATGTAAACTAATAATACTAAGTGTTGCATTCCAGCAATATGCTAGGCTGGACGTGTGTTGCAAAGCCCCTTTCTAAAGTTATTTGAAATTGCATTTCCAGTTGTCTTTATGCAATTCCACTCCCAACACGTTGTGTTGCTGGCACATGTCTGACCAGCTGCGGTGAAGCTGTGCAGTGCAAGTGATGGAAGCTGTATACACATTAACAAGGGATGAAACTGTACATTAATGAAGGTTGAAGCTGTACATACATAAATGAGCAATGCTGTTGTTCATACCCAAATGAATGTGGAGACTGAACATACAGTAATGAATATTGACTCACCTGTACGTTCACAACCAACCAATTTATTGATGGTCTAACGTTGTGTTAACAGGTGAAGTCTAAATAGGATCAAGTAATCCAATATCATTGTTATTGGCGCATTGTTAAGCAACTGTTTTCTTTCAGTATTATTTCAGTGTAACGACATAGAGATCCTTCAGACTTGAAACATTTTAATATACGTACATTCACATTCAATAACTTTATTTCTTTCTTGTTAAGTGGAAGGGTTGAAACTCGGGGCATTAATTCACTTATGTTTGACACACGTATTGTCAGGGTTCGACTCTAATTCAACTTTAATTATATATATATTCAAAATACTCAAATATGAGGACTGGTTTAGATTTATGATTCTAAACTTCCTCTCCTGACTTGTTGTAGTCTCTTTCCTTTCATCTCATACACCTTATCCCTAACACCCTTTCATCCAATCTAATTCTTCATCTCCACCTATTCTAAATCCTTCCCCCTTCCCCTACCACCTTTCCCTCACATCCTACACTCCTCCTCTCATGCCTCACTGCCTCTCCTTTCTCTTCCCTCTCACTCCCCTAACTTTAGAAAGTTTACTTGTGAAGTGAACCGGTTGTCAACCTTCGAAAGGTATCATCTTCTATCACTTCTTCAGATCATACACAAGACGGTTTACAATGAAACATTTTCCTCCATCGATTACAAGCGATTTCGTAAGTACAGTATTGAGTTAAGCTGCAATAGGGTAGGTTAGGTAAGGATTTAATTAGATTAGGTTAGGTTAGGGTTTAATTAGATTAGGTTAGGTTAGGGTTTAATTAGATTAGGTTAGGTTAGGGTTTAATTAGATTAGGTTAGGTTAGATAAAGTTAGGTTTGGATGGGTTAGGTGGGGTTAGGTTAGATTATATTAGGTTAGATTAGGTGGGATTATGCTAGGTTAAAGCTAGGTTAGCTTAGGTTAGATGAGAATAGGTTAGGTTAGATTAGAATAGGTTAGGTTTGATTAGAATAGGTTAGCTTAGAGTAGAATAGGTTAGTTTAGCTTAGAATAGGTTAGGTTAGATTAGAATATGTTAACTTAAATTAGAATAGGTTAGCTTAGATTAGAATAGGTTAGTTTAACTTAGAATAGGTTAGGTTAGATTAGAATAGGTTCGTTTAGATTAGAATAGGTTAGCTTAGATTAGAATATGTTAGCTTAGATTAGAATTGGGTTAGTTTAGCTTAGAATAGGTTAGGTTATATTAGAACAGGTTAGGTTACATTAGAATAGGTTAGGTAAGATTAGAATAGGTTAGGTTACATTAGAATAGATTAGGTTAGGTTTAATATATTTACTATATCAGGAGAACGTTCACACAACACTGTAAACATTTTTCACTGCTCTTCCAAGTTCTGTCCAGAACCTTAAAATCGCCAAATCAAAACTCACTTTTATTCACACAACGGGAATCAGTGCTTTAAAAAACACTCGAGTAAAGACCTCAATTTGGAACCAATTTGACATAATAACAAGGTGGAGTTACTACAGCGAATATTTCAGTCGAATTACAGACAGATCACGTCAGAAGACTTGTAAACTGCTCAGTCATGGGAAAGGTAAGATATCAGTGAGATCATGGGGCGTCTTGGGAAACATGTAAGGTGGTAATCTAGTCACAATGAGACTGTTGCATGAGCAATGAAACAGAGGTTGCAACTGCTGCTGTTGAATTACCAATGGACCCCTGAACTGTGCACCGAACGCCAACGTTCGGCAGTGCAATAATGGGAACACACCTTTGCAATTAGGCACCTTTATGCAGGGGTCATTAGGGGGATTGTTAGAACACGATGAATAGGGGGGATTCTGAGTGCGTGATGAATAGGATTTCATGAAAAAATGGAGTCAGGATTCATCACCCATTCACGTAGCCACTCATCAGTCTCGTACATGTTATCTCGGCCATGTGTTCCGAAGCAAACGAGACTGTTTGCGACGGTAACGCCATTGGTTTGTCACGTTTCGAAGTGGGTATATTGGGTATTAAGTGTAAACAAAGCCGCCATGTTTGGTGAAAGATGTACAGGTTTTGTGGGTTGATGCGTAAAAGAAGGATTAATCTTGGGGTCAGGAAAGTAACAGCAAGATGGTGGAGATGCTTGAGCCACTGGAGAACGTGTCTACTGCTTCAACCACTGGAGAACGAGTCTACTGCTTCAGCCACTGGAGAACGAGTCTACTGCTTCAACCACTGGAGAACGAGTCTACTGCTTAAGCCACTGGAGAACGAGCCTACTGCTTCAACCACTGGAGAACGAGCCTACTGCTTCAACCACTGGAGAACGAGCCTACTGCTTCAACCACTGGAGAACGAGCCTACTGCTTCAGCCACTGGAGAACGAGCCTACTGCTTCAACCACTGGAGAACGAGCCTACTGCTTCAGCCACTGGAGAACGAGCCCCTGCTTAAACCACTGGAGTAACCCCTACATAACCCACTGGAAAAGAAGCCCTACCCACTACTTGACCCTATTAAGCAGTGCCTCTCCCCCTCCCACCTGCTTTTAACCCCGAGGGAGAGAAGTTGCGTCGTGTTTAAACCCCCTAGAATACCAACAACGTCGCCCTCGTGGGCAGCAAAAGCAAGCAAGCAATACACGCGTATTCCAAGTGGTCTCTTGGGATTACCCAGCGAGCACTTAGCATTCCCAGCGGCTACCCCTCACAAGTGTAAAGTCATCGCTCTGGTAGACCGACTGGCCCCTCCTAACACACACGACTGGCCCCTCCTAACACACACGACTGGCCCCTCCTAACACACACGACTGGTCCCTCCTAACACACACGACTGGCCCCTCCTAACACACACGACTGGCCCCTCCTAACACACACGACTGGCCCCTCCTAACACACACGACTGGCCCCTCCTAACACACACGACTGGCCCCTCCTAACACACACGACTGGTCCCTCCTAACACACACGACTGGCCCCTCCTAACACACACGACTGGTCCCTCCTAACACACACGACTGGCCCCTCCTAACACACACGACTGGCCCCTCCTAACACACACGACTGGCCCCTCCTAACACACACGACTGGTCCCTCCTAACACACACGACTGGTCCCTCCTAACACACACGACTGGTCCCTCCTAACACACACGACTGGTCCCTCCTAACACACACGACTGACCCCTCCTAACACACACACGACTGGCCCCTCCTAACACACACGACTGGTCCCTCCTAACACACACGACTGGTCCCTCCTAACACACACGACTGGTCCCTCCTAACACACACGACTGGTCCCTCCTAACACACACGACTGGTCCCTCCTAACACACACGACTGGCCCCTCCTAACACACACGACTGGTCCCTCCTAACACACACGACTGGCCCCTCCTAACACACACGACTGGCCCCTCCTAACACACACGACTGGTCCCTCCTAACACACACGACTGGTCCCTCCTAACACACACGACTGGTCCCTCCTAACACACACGACTGGTCCCTCCTAACACACACGACTGGTCCCTCCTAACACACACGACTGGCCCCTCCTAACACACACGACTGGCCCCTCCTAACACACACGACTGGCCCCTCCTAACACACACGACTGGTCCCTCCTAACACACACACGACTGGCCCCTCCTAACACACACGACTGGTCCCTCCTAACACACACGACTGGCCCCTCCTAACACACACACACGGAGTCTCCCCTCTCACTAAACATCGCCAGACTTAAACTCTTGACTTGAATTATTTATGTCCCTAACTTTTGGATGTCATCACATCTGGTTTTTGTCCTTTCGCTTTTAGCGAATATTCGCAAAAAAAAGTCAGTTTGTTTGCGGCGTTATTCTGATAATTTTGTGGTGTTTCTTCTGTTGTTATAGTTGTTATATGCGGGTAAACAGTGATTGGTGGTTAGTTGTAACTCCAGTTACACGTGGATTATGTTATTGATTCATTTATGTAATGACCGAGGGTGATTGCTCATTTATCTAACGAAAGTGAGACACGGATTGTTGCTCGTCGGTGGTGGAGAGTGTAGCGGTGGGTTAATGGTCGTTAGTAGCTCGTTCGCTCCGTCCATGACGGCTGAGTACGTGTACGTACGTACGTGTGTGTGTGTGTGTACTCACCTAGTTGTGAGTACACAGACACACACACACGTACGTACACGTACTCATCCTCATGGACGAAGCGAACAAGCTACTAACGACCATTAACCCACTGCTGCACTCTCCACCAGTGTGTGTGTGTGTGTGTGTGTGTGTGTGTGTGTGTGTGTGTGTATGTGTGTGTGTGTGTGTGTGTGTGTGTGTGTGTGTGTGTGTGTGTGTGTATGTGTGTGTGTGTGTGTGTGTGTGTGTGTGTGTGTGTGTGTGTGTGTGTGTATGTGTGTGTGTGTGTGTGTGTGTGTGTGTATGTGTGTGTGTGTGTGTGTGTGTGTGTGTGTGTGTGTGTGTGTGTGTGTGTGTGTGTGTATGTGTGTGTGTGTGTGTGTGTGTGTGTGTGTGTGTGTGTGTGTGTGTGTATGTGTGTGTGTGTGTGTGTGTGTGTGTGTGTGTGTGTGTGTGTGTGTGTGTGTGTGTGTGTGTATGTGTGTGTGTGTGTGTGTGTGTGTGTGTGTGTGTGTGTGTGTGTGTGTGTGTGTGTATGTGTGTGTGTGTGTGTGTGTGTGTGTGTGTGTGTGTGTGTGTGTGTGTGTGTGTGTGTATGTGTGTGTGTGTGTGTGTGTGTGTGTATGTGTGTGTGTGTGTGTGTGTGTGTGTGTGTGTGTGTGTGTGTGTGTGTGTGTGTGTGTGTGTGTGTGTGTGTGTGTGTGTGTGTGAAAAAAACAAATTAACAAGCAGAGGAGGACACTACGGTTGTAAACGTCATAGACGTGTAAAAAAAAAGCAAATGCATTGTTGCGGCTCTAATTGTAATTCTAATTCTAATACTCTAATGACTTAACTAGCTGTTGTGAGCCTTGCCTGAGAGGGGGAAGGGGGAGGGGACTCACCACAGCAACAGTCAGCATAAACAACTGATAAATTCCCTGAGTTTATTTGTTGTTCTTGCAGGAGGGGGGGGGGATGAGGGGGGGGGGATGAGGGGGGGGGATGAGGGGGGGGATGAGGGGGGGATGAACTCCAGGTTCCACATTCACATTGCAAGATGTAAACAAACAAAAATTAGCGCATAAATCATTCTCGTATAATATATACTGCCTGAACATGCTTATGTACTTGCAATCAATATATCAGATATAATTGAGCTTTTCATGATTTATTTCGATATTTTTTAACCCTTCAGTTCAGCTGAGATAACCAACCACTTGGGCTGGATGGTAGAGCGGCGGTTTCGCTTCATGCAGGTCGGCGTTCAATCCCTCGACCGTCCACAAGTGGTTGGGGATCATTCCTTTCCCCCCTCCCCCGACCCATCCCAAATCCTTATCCTGACCCCCTTCCCATTGCTATATAGTCGTAAAGTCTTGGCACTTTCCCCCCTGATAATTCCTTCCCCTCAGCTTAGTTAATAAATAGTTATCGACAAGTTATAATGAACAATGACAAATATACTTATCCCTTTTCCCTAGGGACTTTATTAGTTATTTAATTGTAGTACTTCGTTCATTACCAGTTTTAATCGATCACCGATTTTGTTATACTTTTGTTGTTGGTGGATGAATAGAGCTTTCAACACTGAAACCAGTTCAGGGTGAACATGTCATCCAGCCTTCAGAGTATGACTGAGGGTTAGGTTAGGTTAGGGTTAGGTTTGAGCAATTTAGAATATCTTTTTTTGTGAGGCGACAATTCGAGAGGATGGACTGGTTTCACACAGCTCCAGTGGGGAGTAGGTTGAGGAGGAACGCAGTCCAGTAGAGACAGCTCCTTTTCCATACCGAATATTCTCTCAAGATTATGTGCTAAAAAGGTTAATTAAAAGAAAGATGAACCGCTACGTCTCTGATAAAGACATCAACACTACAAAAGCTGTCCCACCCATAAAGCTTTTATATAGAATTATATTATTAACGAGCCACAGGACAGAGGAAAGATTTCAGATGATTTCAGAAACAAGAAAGATGTTTCAGCCCCAGCGCTTGCCGGCCCAGAGGAGCAAAGTGTGTATGCGGTATCCATGACCACAGCATACAACACCATACACACCACAGGCGCAGCCATCACAACTTGAAGTGCCAAAGCGCATCAGCTGGTGATCATTATTCCGCGCCTGTAGAGTGAATGATGTGGTCGGGCCTACCCAAGCCGCTGGCGGCCCCTATATATATATATATATATATATATATAAACATTACACAAGGGTTGGGCTTACGTGCCCAGGGTATCGGGAGCCAGAACACCTGGTTGGGAGTACGGTGATGGGTATGGAAATTGTGAACAGGACTCAACCTCAGAGCTTCTTTATCAGACAGGTTTAAATTATTTTTAATTTTATAGAATTTATATTATTTAATTAATTTACTAAATCATGTGGATTGCAACATACATAAGCCCCTGACCGCTGCCTTCAATTATTTACTAAGTGGGTTTCTTATTTAAAAAGAACGAACCATAGGTCAGCTGTGATATAATAATTTTTGCAAAAAAGCAAGTTATTTCCAATGCACTTTTGGCTGCTATGACTTCAGATAACTTTCGTGGCAACTAGAATAATAACTATACGTACTAGAAAAAAGATTTGGTTAATCTAGGAAGGTTAGGTAAAGTCACATTTGGTTGGATTAAAGTTGGTCAGGTTAGATTATGTTAGATCAAATCAGATCAGACAAGATCAAATCAAATGGGGTTAGGTTCAGGTTAAGTAAGGTTAGGTCATGTTAGGTTAGGTTAAGATACTTTAGGTAGGCAACTTGGTCGTGAAGAAGCACTCTGTGATGTAACCTATGTAACCTAACCCAACCTAATCTAACCCAATCTAACCTAACCTAATGTAACCTAACTTAACCCAACCTAAACTAACCTAATCTAACCCAACCTAATCTAACCTAATCTAACCCAACCTAATCTAACCCAACCTAATCTAACCTAACCTAACCCAACCTAACCCAACCTAATCTAACCTAATCTAACCCAACCTAAACTAACCTAATCTAACCCAACCTAATCTAACCTAATCTAACCCAACCTAATCTAACCCAACCTAATCTAACCTAACCTAACCCAACCTAATCTAACCTAATCTAACCCAACCTAACCCAACCTAATCTAACCTAATCTAACCCAACCTAACCCAACCTAATCTAACCTAATCTAACCCAACCTAACCCAACCTAATCTAACCGAATCTAACCCAACCTAACCCAACCTAATCTAACCTAATCTAACCTAACCTCAGAGATGCCACCTCGGGCCTCTCTCAGTCTCTTGTATAATTTTACCAGAGGTCCTCAAAAGAGCCGGTGAGAGGTGAGGGCGGCCAGTGAGAGGTGAGGGCGGCCAGTGAGAGGTGAGGGCGGCCAGTGACAGGTGAGGGCGGCCAGTGAGAGGTGAGGGCGGCCGGTGAGAGGTGAGGGCGGCAGGTGAGAGGTGAGGGCGGCAGGTGAGAGGTGAGGGCGGCCAGTGAGAGGTGAGGGCGGCCGGTGAGAGGTGAGGGCGGCCAGTGAGAGGTGAGGGCGGCCGGTGAGAGGTGAGGGCGGCCAGTGAGAGGTGAGGGCGGCCAGTGAGAGGTGAGGGCGGCCAGTGAGAGGTGAGGGCGGCCAGTGAGAGGTGAGGGCGGCCAGTGAGAGGTGAGGGCGGCCAGTGAGAGGTGAGGGCGACGGGTGAGAGGTGAGGGCTACCCGTGAGAAAGGTGAGGCGGAAAACTTGCGAAACGTGAGGAAAGAATACCTTATAGAGAACAAGCGACTTGGCCCCGCTGAACTATTGTGTTCTTTATCAGTTAAGTGCACATTCTTACACTTAATCCATCATCAACTCTTCCTCAAAGGCACTCAGCCGTTTCACTCAACCTATCATCACACTTAGCCCCATCTTCACACTCATAAACCATCCTCACACTCAACTCATCCTCACACTCAAACCATCGTCACACTTAACATATTCTCCTTAAACATAACTTCACACTAAATATATATATATATATATATATATATATATATGTCGTACCTAATAGCCAGAACGCACTTCTATGCCTACTATTCAAGGCCCGATTTGCCTAATAAGCCAAGTTTTTATGAATTATTATATTTTCTCTAATTTTTTTCTTATGAAATGATAAAGCTACCCATTTCATTATGTATGAGGTCAATTTTTTTTATTGGAGTTAAAAATAACGTAGATATATGACCGAACCTAACCAACCCTACCTAACCTAACCTAACCTATCTTTATAGGTAAGGTTAGGTTAGGTAGCCGAAAAAGGTAGGTTAGGTTAGGTTAGGTAGGTTAGGTAGTCGAAAAACAATTAATTCATGAAAACTTGGCTTATTAGGCAAATCGGACCTTGAATAGTAGGCATAGAAGTGCGTTCTGGCTATTAGGTACGACATATATATATATATATATATATATATATATATATATATATATATATATATATATATATATATATATATATATGTAATTAATACTTATGTACACAGCTGGATAACCTCCAATAGTATGCAACACAAAAAGACTTATTAAAACTGTATTGCTATTTTGGGCTGGTGTAAATTTGACTAACTTCTTTTATATTTTATTTAGTAAAGTCGTAATTTGTTTTTCTTATATGTACAGAGAACCGGTTGAAATATTTCAACCATTTCAACCAATATATATAGCATTCAGATGCTATAACTTTCTGTTATTTTTACACCGAGAAAACTTCTTTTTTTTACCTTTAAATATCTTACATATCTTTACCTTAAATATCTTTTTTTTTAATGCAGTAAGAGGAAGCATCGGAATGAAAGTTTAGTCGGGACGAGCCTGTTTCTAAGACCTATGCTTTCTTGGGATGCTGAGAGTCGGAATTATCTGATAGGAAAGTGTTCAAAAGACAAGAACTGTACTTAATAAATGAATCAAAGATAGCAAATAGCTTCCTGGCGCTTAAATACATGTTCGAAATAAGGGCCAAAAAAAAAAAAGGATAACAAGAAAATGTTTTATGTTATACATTCCATGATAATATATCAAGACACGAAAGCACTTACGAATATAAATTATCTCTTTTCTATGTATTTTCTTAATTAGTGATTAATCTGGCTTACCTCATATCATGTTGGGCGCAACATAGTGCCACATATCATCAATAGCAACACATGACTCACATCATATATGGCAACACAGGCTTGCCAACACATGCCAAACCCAAAACATCTGACAACACCTGAGTTTATACACTAATCTATTTAATCCAATAACATCTTAGATACAGATTCTACAACCGCTCACGGGAGAAGCTCATCCCCCATCTGTAAGATTAACCGACCTAAAAGATTTATAACCGGTTCACCTCGTATCCGATCCGGTTAGAGATCGCTGTGCAAGTCATGCAGTTTAGAAACAAAATGAGATGAAATCTACAAAAACGTGCCACTGAGATTATCGTCTATACAGGAGCGTTCTACCGGATGGCGTCTAGAGGTACGTTCTACAGGTTGACGTCTAGTGGAGCGTTCTACAGGATGGCGTCTGGAGGTGCGTTCAACAAGTTGTCGTGCAGTGGAGCGTTCTACAGGTGCTCGTCTAGTGGAGCGTTCTACAGGTGTTTGTCTAGTGGAGCGTTCTACAGGTTGTCGTCTAGTGGAGCGTTCTACAGGTTGTCGTCTAGTGGAGCGTTCTACAGGTTGTCGTCTAGTGGAGCGTTCTACAGGTTGTCGTCTAGTGGAGCGTTCTACAGGTGTTCGTCTAGTGGAGCGTTCTACAGGTTGTCGTCTAGTGGAGCGTTCTACAGGTGTTTGTCTAGTGGAGCGTTCTACAGGATGTCGTCTAGTGGAGCGTTCTACAGGTGTTCGTCTAGTGGAGCGTTCTACAGGATGTCGTCTAGTGGAGCGTTCAACAGGTTGACTTCTACATAAGCATTATCATGCCAGGTATAGACAGCAAGGACAGGTATATACGACCTTATTGGCCTGGTACCGTGTCCTGGGATGATAACACATATATACCAACGTATCATAAGACTGTATCCGGGTATGGTACTGTGTATAAATATGTATCCGGGTATGGTACGATGTATATATATGTATGCAAGGCTCGCTGCTATGTATGTGTGGGTGGTGTTCACGGCATTATTCATAACTATGCATGCTTTGATGAATATATTATACACTCCGATAATCTAAGAGAAAAAGAAAGCTGTAGAGGGCGTATTGACCCCCTATACGTAGCAGCTAATATTTGTTTACACGAAAACTTACTCATCTCTTTGTCTAGCCTACGCTTAAAACAATCAAGTGATCCGACGACTAATATGTTTCCGGGTTTTTGTACTATAAATAAAACAAAAAACTTGTTCCCAAACCATTATTTAGCCATGACTTTATTGAATTTAAACTTATCTAATTAAAGACCATTAACTAAAGAGATATTAATTAATAGTAATTATTATTATTACTTAATTTATGTCCTTACGTGTACTATTTTGTGTGGATATTTGTAATCTTATTTATAGCGATTCCCGTGTTGCCTTTAATTGCAAGATTAGGCACATCTTGAGGTTATCTTGAGACGATTTCGGGGCTTTTTAGTGTCCCGCGGCCCGGTCCTCGACCAGGCCTCCACCCCCAGGAAGCAGCCCGTGACAGCTGACTAACACCCAGGTACCTATTTTTACTGCTAGGTAACAGGGGCATAGGGTGAAAGAAACTGCCCATTGTTTCTCGCCGGCGCCTGGGATCGAACCCAGGACCACAGGATCACAAGCCCAGTGTGCTGTCTGCTTGGCCGACCGGCTCCCTTCCCGCCAAACACAAACCGAAACTGTCTCTATTTTCCGCTTGTTACAACTTGTAATAAAGTTGTTACATCTTGGCTTAACGTGTTTATGACGTATTAGAACGTTGTTACAACTTGTTATATTGGTTGTTATAACTGGTTAGGTGGTGTTAAAACTTGCTCGAACGTTGTACCAACGTCGTAGTTTTGGTGTGTATTTGGCTGGATGCCGCCATCAATCATATGATGAACCTGATGTCAGCAACTGCATAACCCGCCAAACACACACCGAAACTACGACGTTGGTACAACGTTCGAACAAGTTTTAACACCACCTAACCAGTTGTAACAACCAATATAGCAAGTTGTAACAACGTTCTAATACGTCATAAACACGTTAAGCCAAGATGTAACAACTTTATTACAAGTTGTAACAACGTTCTAATACGTCATAAACACGTTAAGCCAAGATGTAACAACTTTATTACAAGTTGTAACAACGTTCTAATACGTCATAAACACGTTAAGCCAAGATGTAACAACTTTATTACAAGTTGTAACAAGCGGAAAATAGAGACAGTTTCGGTTTGTGTTTCCAGGGAAGATACCTGCAATTGCAGGATCAACATGCACACAGGCGATACCAGAAGTGGCCACTTAAAAAATACATCGCCGAGGTGTTGCAGGAGCGAGGTGGGACATACAAAAACAGAACCTCCAATGAAAGTGGCGCTGCAACTTACTTTGCAGCCTCCAGCCACGCTAGAATGGCAACATTCACCGAGTTAAGCGAAGTTAAAGTTCAAGTGTTAAAGTTCAAGTCAACTTCCTTATGAGAGCGAGGGGGGGATGGGGGGTGATGAGGCCTGTCTTCACGGTGGGGCTGAGTGGGCCTTCTCCTGTCACTTGTGGGGCTGAGTGGGCCTTCTCCTGTCACTTGTGGGGCTGAGTGGGCCTTCTCCTGTCACTTGTGGGGCTGAGTAGGCCTTCTCCTGTCACTTGTGGGGCTGAGTGGGCCTTCTCCTGTCACTTGTGGGGCTGAGTGGGCCTTCTCCTGTCACTTGTGGGGCTGAGTGGGCCTTCTCCTGTCACTTGTGGGGCTGAGTGGGCCTTCTCCTGTCACTTGTGGGGCTGGAGTTCTCTTTTGAACTACTTGTAATGACTGTGTTTTGATGTGTTTTCTTTGTGGACTGTTTGTGTGTGTGTGTGTGTAGGTGTGTACTTACCTAATTGTACTTACCTAATTGTGCTTGCGGGGGTTGAGCTCTGGCTCTTTGGTCCCGCCTCTCAACCGTCAATCAACAGGTGTTCAGGTTCCTGAGCCTACTGGGCTCTATCATATCTACACTTGAAGCTGTGTATGGAGTCAGCCTCCAACACATCACTTCCTAATGCATCCCCATTTGTCAACCACTCTGACACTAAAAAAGTTCTTTCTAATATCTCTGTGGCTCATTGTGTGTGTGTGTGTGTGTGTGTGTGTGTGTGTGTGTGTGTGTGTGTGTGTGTGTGTGTGTGTGTGTGTGTGTGTAGGTGTGTACTTACCTAGTTGTTGTTCTCACCTAATAGAGCTTGAGAGGTCTGAGCTTTGGCTCTTTGGCCCGATTTTCTGTCCTTTTTAACGATCTGCGGGTGGTGTATTAGTTAGCATACTGGCCATGCCACTTAGCTAGCCAATGATCGATCTTTCATAGGAGAAGAGTTTCTGTTATATTATGTATATATATATATATATATATATATATATATATATATATATATATATATATATATATATATATATATATATATATATGTGCAAATGAGCTTGAAAGGTACAAAAACTCCACACCCCAGAAGAATTCGAACCTAGACAGCCAGGAGCACTATGCACCTTGGCGCATCAAGTACTTTAGCCACTAGACCACAACTGACTGTACAAAAGAGTTGGTATCCGGGCCCAAGTTGACCACCAAGCGCTGCCTGGGAAATAGTCCACGACTACCAACGACTATAACTACAGAACGACTACCGTGCTGTACCACTGTACCACCATCCGACAAAAGCGTGAGATACAGCCCGGCTCCTGTGCCAGGTGACCACTTCGGGCTCACCATAGCCCGTGCTACTTGCAACTTTTTTGTTCCGAGTAGCTGAATCTAAAACAACAACAACAACATCAGCAAGAAAAGTATAGGAGAGTGTTAATGAACTCATTCAACCCCTCCCCCCCCCCCCCCTCCATGCCCGAGTGCATTCGGGTTATGTAGTCAAGTGTATCATTTAGGTTAGATTTAAGCCACTGAACGTGAAACATCAAGTGAAAAACATGAATAGTAAAAATTCCAGCAAGGTCATTTGGAACTTTCAAGTGAGGACTGTGTTCTATTCAGGTAAATTATTTGATATATATATATGTATATATATATATATATATATATATATATATATATATATATATATATATATATATATATATATATAACTGAGGGGCTACGTACGAACCTACGTACGACATATATATATATATATATATATATATATATATATATATATATATATATATATATATATATATATATATATATATACATACATATATATATATATATATATATATATATATATATATATATATATATATATATATACATATATATATATATATATATATATATATATATATATATATATGTCGTACCTAGTAGCCAGAACGCACTTCTCAGCCTACTATGCAAGGCCCGATTTGCCTAATAAGCCAAGTTTTCATGAATTAATGTTTTTTCGACTACCTAACAAACCTAACCTAACCTAACCTAACTTTTTCGGCTACCTAACCTAACCTAACCTATAAAGATAGGTCAGGTTAGGTTAGGTAGGGTTGGTTAGGTTTGGTCATATATCTACGTTAATTTTAACTTCAATTAAAAAAGAATGACCTCATACATAACGAAATGGGTAGCTTTATCATTTCATAAGAAAAAAATTAGAGAAAATATATTAATTCAGGAAAACTTGGCTTATTAGGCAAATCGGGCCTTGCATAGTAGGCTGAAAAGTGCGTTCTGGCTACTAGGTACGACATATATATATATATATATATATATATATATATATATATATATATATATATATATATATATATATATATATATATATATATATATATATATATATATTGAATGGTCCCCAAGCCAATATGCAACTGAAAACTCCACATCCCAGGTTCTTTAACCACTAGACCACACTAGCGGTTAAATGATCTGATGTTCCCCTCACTAAAAAAAAAAAAAGTTAGAAAACGACATGTAAAATAATATTAATAAAAAAACTGTACTAAAAAATATGTCTGCGGACCCAATGACCAAGCAGTCATTGGGTTCGTTTGGGGGGCATTGAGGACGGCCCCAATGACCCAATAAAAGGAGTAAGTTCCCCCTCAAGGCAACCCAGGCAGAGAGTCGAAACAGGCTCCCACGTTAAAATGAAACAACTTTCGGGAGATGACCTGGTCGACCCCACTCCCAGGTACTCAGTCAAGTGTGTCCATATATATATCCAGACAAAGCTCTGCAAGATATATCTTAATTTAAGATATAACTTAAAATCTTAATATCTTAATATTTTAAAATCTATATATCTTAATATATTTAAGGTATATCTTAAATCTGAAGTTAATATAGTTTAATAAGAAATAATTTCATTATACACTTCGTTTAATATATAGTGTAACCTCAATTCTAAATTTACAGTCATTTGTAAATAAAGTTTTAGAATTTGACTTCGAATTTAATATATTCCACTCGAAACAACGGGTCTGAGAGGAAGTATTTAATCAAATGAGAATGTTCACATTTTCTTGACTGTCACTATTTACAGCTTTCTGTACAAATTCCCAAAGTGGCTGTGAAATTATATAAAGAGCTGCGTCCGGATTCATCAAGCCTGTACTCTTACGAAACCCTTACATCCCACATCACTCAAGAAGGCTTTGTTTACTGATATTTAATTTATTTCTCAGCTACGAGGGATGTCTATAATAATTAAACAACCTAGAATTAACTAAAATGAGAGTTTGCAAGCTCGTAATTTAAACTGTTTAGGAGACTAAGGCGCCATGGTTGAGAAGAAAGATGTAGAGGTCTCACAAGTGGTCTTAAATGCTTGAGGAATGTGTTGTAGAAAGTGGGTGAACGGCTGAAACAAATGTTACATCTTGGGTGGAGGTGGCCCCGAGTTTAAGGGAGCAGGTGTGTGTGTGTGTGTGTGTGTGTGTGTGTGTGTGTGTGTGTGTGTGTGTGTGTGTGTGTGTGTGTGTGTGTGTGTGTGTGTGTGTGTGTGTGTGTGTACTCACCTAGTTGTACTAGTCTGCCTCTTTGGTCCCGCCTCTCAACTGTCAATCAACTGGTGTACAGATTCCTGAGCCTACTGGGATCTTTCAAATCTACTTTTGAAACTGTGTATGGCGTCAGCCTTAACCACATCACTTCCTAGTGCATTCCACCTGTTAACTACTCTGACACTGAAAAAGTTCTTTTTAACGTCCCTGTGGCTCATGTGGGTACTCAGTTTCCACCTGTGTCCCCTTGTTCGCGTAACAAGTGTTGAATAGTTTATCCTTGTTTACCCGGTCGATTCCCCTGAGGATTATGTAGGTAGTGATCATGTCTCCCCTTACTCTTCTGTCTTCCAGTTTCGTAAGGTGCATTTCCCGCAGCCTTTCCTCGTAACTCATGCCTCTTAATTCTGGGACTAGTCTAGTGGCATACCTTTGAACTTTTTCCAGCTTCGTCTTACGCTTGACAAGGTACGGGCTCCATGCTGGGGCCGCATACTCCAGGATTGGTCTTACATATGTGGTATACAAGCTTCTGAATGATTCCTTACACAGGTTCCTGAACACTGTTCTGCTGTTAGCCAGCCTCGGAAGAACAGTAGATGTTATTCATTTTATGTGGGCTTCAGGAGACAGGTTTGGTGTGATATCAACTTCTAGATCTTTCTCTCTGTCCGTTTCATTAAGTACTTCATCTCCTATTCTGTATCCTGTGTCTGGCCTCCTGTTTCCACCGCCTAGTTTCATTACTTTGCATTTACTCGGGTTGAACTTTAACAGCCATTTGTTGGACCATTCACTCAGTCTGTCTAGGTCATCTTGTAGCCTCCTACTATCATCCTCTGTTTCAATCCTCTTCATAATTTTTGCATTATCAGGAAACATTGAGAGAAACGAGTCACCCTTTGGGAGATCATTTACATATCAGAAACAGTATAGGTCCAAGGACAGACCCCTGCCGGAATCCATTTGTAACGTCTCGCCAATCTGAGACCTCACCCCTCACATTGACTCGTTGTCTCCTGTTGCTTAGGTACTCCTTTATCCAATGGAGTACCTTCCCTTTCACTCCAGCCTGCATCTCCAGCTTTTTCAGTAATATCTTGTGTGGTACTGTATCAAAGGCTTTCTGGCAATCCAAAAATATGCAGTCGCCCACCCTACTCTTTCTTGCCTGATTTTTGTTGCCTGGTCGTAGAATTCAAGTAACCCTGTGAGGCAAGACTTGCCATCCCTGAACCCATGTTGATGCTGTGTTACAAAGTTCTTTCGTGTGTGTGTGTGTGTGTGTGTGTGTGTGTGTGTGTGTGTGTGTGTGTGTGTGTGTGTGTGTGTACTCACCTATTTGTACTCTCCTATTTGTGTCTGCAGGATCGAGCATTGATTCTTGGATCCCGCCTTTCGAGCCATCGGTTGTTAACAGCAATGACTCCGGTCCCATTTCCTTATCATACCTAGTTTTAAAATTATGAATAGAGTTTGCTTCCACAAGCTGCTCCTTAAGTGCATTCCATTTCCCACTACTCTCACGCTAAAAGCAAACTTCCTAACATCTCTGTGACTCATCTGAGTTTGCAGCTTCCACCCATGTCCCCTTGTTTTGTAACTATTCCGTGTGAACATTTTGTCTATGTCCACTCTGTCAATCCCCCTGAGTATTTTATACGTTCCTATCATATCCCCCCTCTCCCTTCTTTTTTCTAGTGCCGTAAGGCTCCGTTCCTTCAGGCACTCTTCATATCCCATCCCTCATAACGCTTGGACGAGTCTCGTTGAAACTTCTGAACCTTTTCCAGTTTCCTTACGTGTTTCTTCAGGTGGGGACTCCATGATAAGGCGGCATACTCTAAGATTGGCCTCACGTAGGCAGTGTAAAGCGCCCTAAATGCCTCCTTACTTAGGTTTCTGAATGATGTTCTAACTTTTGCTAGTGTAGAGTACGCTGCTGTCGTTATATGTGTCAATTTATATGTGCCTCAGGAGATAGATTAGATGTTACGTCCACGCCCAGGTTTCTTTCACACGTCGTCACAGGTAGGCTGTTCCCCTTCATTGTGGACTGTCCCTTTGTTCCCTGTCCCTATCACCTAGTCCCATTTCCAAAATTTTACATATGCTCGTGTTGAACTCCAGTAGCCATTTCTCTGACCATTTTTGCAACCTGTTCAGGTCCTCTTGGAGGATCCTGCAATCCTCATCTGTCACAACTCTTCTCATCAACTTTGCGTCATCTGCAAACATCGACATGTATGACTCTACTCCTGTAAACATGTCGTTAGCATATACTAAAAATAGAATTGGTCCCAGCACCGATCCTTGTGGTACTCCAATCGTTACTCTTCGCCAGTCCGACTTCTTGCCCCTTACCGTAATTCTCTGGCTCCTTCCTGTTAGGTAGTTCCTTACCCATGCTAGGACCTTTCCTCCCACCCCCGCCTGCCTCTCGAGTTTGAATAGCAGTCTCATGTGCGGTACTGTATCAAAGTCTTTTTGACAGTCCAGAAATATGCAGTCTGCCCAACCCTCTCTGTCCTGCCTTATCCTCGTTATTTTATCATAGAATTTCAAAAGGTTTGTTAGGCAAGATTTCCCTTTCCAGAACCCATGTTGATGTTTGTTTACAAACCTAACGTTCTCAAGGTGTATAATCAGTCTTAGCCTAATTATTCTTTCAAGTATTTTACAAGGGTTGCTTGTCAGTGATACAGGTCTATAGTTAAGTGCCTCCTCCCTATCACCTTTCTTGAAAATAGGAACAACATTTGCCCTCTTCCAGCAACTGGGAAGTGACATAATAAGTGATTCATTAAAGATCCTTGCCAGAGGCACGGTGTGTGCACTCACCTAATTGTGCTTGCAGATGTTGAACTCTGGCTCTTTGGTCCCGCCTCTCAACCGTCAATCAACAAGTGTACAGGTTCCTGAGCCTCTTGGGCTCTATCATATCTGCACATGAAAATGTATATGGAGTCAGCCTCCACCACATCACTTCCTAATGCATTCCATTTGTCAACCACTCTGACAATAAAAAGTTCTTTGTAATATTTCTGTGGCTCATTTGGGCACTCAGTTTCCACCTGTGTCCCCTGGTGTGTGCGTGCCCCTTGTGTTAAATAGTCTGTCTTTATCTACCCTATCAATTCCCTTCAGAATCTTGAATGTCCCCCATAACTCTTCTGTCTTCCAGCGAAGTGAAGTTTAATTCCCGTAGTCTCTCCTCGTAGCTCATACCTCTCAGCTCGGTCTGGTGGCAAACCTTTGAACCTTTTCCAGTTTAGTCTTATCCTTGACTAGATATGGACTCCATGCTGGGGCTGCATACTCCAGGATTGGCCTGACATATGTGGTATACAAAGTTCTGAATGATTCCTTACACAAGTTTCTGAATGCCGTTCGTATGTTGGCCAGCCTGGCATATGCCGCTGATGTTATCCTCTTGATATGGGCTGCAGGAGACAGGTCTGGCGTGATATCAATCCCCAGGTCTTTTTCTCTCTCTGACTCTTGAAGAATTTCATTTCCCAGATGATACCTTGTATCTGGACTCCTGCTCCCTACACCTATCTTCATTACATTACATTTGCTTAAACAAGACATGATAATCACATACAAGATTATCAGAGGAATTAATAAGGTAGATAAAGAGAGACAACTTAACACAAGGAACACACACACTAGGGGACACAGGTGGAAATTGAGTGCCCAAATGAGCCATAGAGACGTTAGAAAGATTTTTTTTCAGTGTCAGAGTAGTAGACAAACGGAATGCATTAGGCAGTGATGTGGTGGAGGCTGACTCCATACACAGTTTCAAGTGTAGATATGATAGAGACCAAAAGGTTCAGAAATCTGTACATTAGTTGATTGACAGTTGAGAGGCGGGACCAAAAAGTCAGAGCTCGATCCCCGCAAGCACGGCTAGGTAAGTACAACTAAGTAAGTACACACACACACACAAACACACACACACACACACACACACACACACACACACACACACACACACACACACACACACACACACACACACACACACACACACACGAAGGGGCCTCGTAGCCTGGTGGATAGTGCGCAGGATTCGTAATTCTGTGGCGCGGGTTCGATTCCCGCACGAGGCAGAAACAAATGGGCAAAGTTTCTTTCACCCTGAATGCCCCTGTTACCTAGCAGTAAATAGGTACCTGGGAGTTAGTCAGCTGTCCCGGGCTGCTTCCTGGGGTGTGTGTGTGTGTGTGTGTGGTGTGGAAAAAAAAAGTAGTTAGTAAACAGTTGATTGACAGTTGAGAGGCGGGCCGAAAGAGCAAAGCTCAACCCCCGCAAAAACACAACTAGTAAACACAACTAGTAAACGAAGTTCTACTTTAGTATCCAAGGTGAGATTCCATCCGGGTCTATAGCCTTTGTCACATCCAACTGTAGCAAATGTTTCCTTACCGCCCCACTGGTAACCACAAACTCCTCTAGAGGTGCCTGTTAAACTATTCCTTCGCTTATCTCTGGAACGTCTCCTCGCTCTAACGTGAAGACCTCCTGGAATTTCCTATTGAATTCCTCGCACACTTCCATGTCGCTTGTAGTGAATCTGTCTGCACCTATCCTCAGTTTCATTACCTGTTCCTTCCCTGTTCTTTTCCTCCTGATGTGGCTGTGCACCAATTAACGTTGAGTCTTTGCCTTGTTCGCTATGTAATTTTCATATTGTCTTTCTGCCTCTCTTCTCACCCTGACATATTCATCCTTGGCGCTCTGGTATCTTTCTCTGTTCTCTAGTGTCCTAGCTGTTATTTCTCAAGTTTCTCCACACCCTTGTACTGTTTCTTTGCTAGCTTACACCTTTGAATAAATCATATGTGTGTGTGTGTGTGTGTGTGTGTGTGTGTGTGTGTGTGTGTGTGTGTGTGTGTGTGTGTGTGTGTGTGTGTGTGTGTGTGTGTGTGTGTATGTGTATACTCACCTATTTGTGCCTGCAGGATCGAGCATTGACTCTTGGATCCCACCTTTCTAGCCACCGGTTGTTTACAGCAATGACTCCTGTCCTATTTCCCTATCATACCTAGTTTTAAAATTATGAATAGAGTTTGCTTCCCACAACCTGCTATGAAGTTCATTCCGTTTTCCCACTACTCTCACGCTAAAGGAAAACTTCCTAACATCTCTGTGACTCATCTGAGTTTTCAGCTTCCACCCATGTCCCCTCGTTCTGGGATTATTACGTGTGAGCTGAATTATTGTTCAGCAGTGTTATTATTCATTCAAGCCTGGTTCCCGGACTGGGTCAGGGGAATAGTGTGTCTGTATTCACCTAGTTGTGCTTGCGGGGGGGGGTTGAGCTCTGGCTCTTTGGTCCCGCCTCTCAACCGTCAATCAACTGGTGCACAGGTTCCTGTACTGGGCTCTATCATATCTACACTTGAAACTGTGTATGGAGTCTGCCTCCACTACATCACTTCCGTGTGTATGCGCGCGGGTGTGTGTGTAGGAGATTGAGTGTGCGTGCGCGTATGTGTGTGTGAGAAATTGAGTGAGTGTGTGTGTGTGTACATACGTAGGTCTGACGTCGAAGCTCCGCCCACTTAGCGTGCCCGCAGACAGCCAGCCTGGAGTCTCCCGCTCCGACCAAGAGCAGTGGCTCACACCTCAACAACCCGGCATACGCTGTGGAAGAGTCCGCGTCCTGTCTGCGGTAAGCACCCCCCATACACACCTCTCCTCTCTCTCTCTCTCTCCACCGGCCCCACACACTCGCTTCCTAACACCTTAATGCACATACATATATATATTTATAACATTCTCACAACTCTACAACAACTTTTGCGATTACACTGGATTATCAGATTGGTGGGGAACCTCTTCAAGCTCATCTGATTCCCAAATCAGGAGCCGCTGACCGATCAGCCGTTGGTCCTCTGGATCGCATCACTCAGATGTTGATGCTGGCTGCTCATGGGTAGTGTTAACGAGCCTAGAACCCAGTTCTTAGGCACATAGCAATCCTTGCCCTTAGGGACCAAGGGGTCTATGATGCTATGTAGGACCAATGTGCACTGATGTCCCAGTAGCCTACACTTGTTGGACGTAACTGCTTCCCTATGATTGGCTGAGCCACACACGCCTAACAATATATATGTCGTTGGGTGGGGGGGGGGGGGATTGTTAGCCACAAAGCAAAGTTAACAAGCTCCAGGACTAACTAATCCTTGTAGACCATCAATGGTCTAGTGGTTATGGTACTCTGTACGCCAAGGGGACGATCCTGGGCGGCAGGTGTTCGAATCCTGGCCGAGAGTGCTTAATGGCTCGCGCGTTGATGCAGTCTTACGATATCGAGTCACTTAAAAGAGCAGAAGTTGTTGAACACATTGAACTTAACCTTACCTAACCTTACCGAGGTTACCTTGAGGCCGACGCACGAGACATAAATACTCGGAAACCGCTTAAATAAGGCGGTAAAGAGGTACCCTTAGAGGGCCAGCCCCAGGGGCTTAGGGGGTCCAGCCCAAAGGCTTAGGGTCCAGCCCAGAGGCTTAGCGGGCCAGCCCCAGAGGCTTAGGGTCCAGCCCAGAGGCTTAGCGGGCCAGCCCCAGAGGCTTAGGGTCAGCCCAGAGGCTTAGCGGGCCAGCCCCAGAGGCTTAGGGTCAGCCCCAGAGGCTTAGGGCCAGCCCCAGAGGCTTAGGGACAACCCAGGAGGATTAGGGTCAGCCTCAGAGGCTTAGGGCCAGCCCCAGAGGCTTAGGGCCAACCCAGGAGGCTTAGGGTCAGCCCCAGAGGCTTAGGGCCAACCCCAGAGACTTAGGGCCAGCCCAGAGCCTTGGGGTCCAGCCCAGAAATAGTACAACAAAAAAGTCAGACATAACAGCTGAGCTCTCCAAAAGCCTCAAGCATCCTGTCCCTTACTGACGCCAAACACGGTTTCCATTCGCTGTATTTCAGGATTTTCTTAATAGTCATTCGGACTTTACCTCAGGAACGTGACAGAGAAAGAGTTAGAGCCAGTTCCATTGACTCGTGTTATAGGTGTTATTGGTTCATAGAGTTGCCTCTGGCAGCTAACACCAGGTGGTGCTATGAGACGTCACATAAATCATCTAACTCTAGTAGCCAAACACACACACACACACACACACACACACACACACACACACACACACACACACACACACACACACACACACACACGGTGTTTGTGTGTGTGTGTGTGTGTGTGAGCTACGAGGAGAGACTACGGGAATTAAACCTCACTTCGTTGGAAGACAGAAGAGTTAGGGGGACATGATCACCACATTCAAGATTCTCAAGGGAATCGACAGGGTTGATAAAGACAGGCTATTTAACACAAGGGGCACACGCACTAGGGGACACAGATGGAAACTGAGTGCCCAAATGAGCCACAAAGATATCAGAAAGAACTTTTTTAGTGTCAGAGTGGTTGACAAATGGAATGCATTAGGAAGTGATGTGGTGGAGGTTGACTCAAATACACAGTTTCAAGTGTAGATATGATGGAGCCCAATAGGCTCAGGAACCTGTACACCTGTTGATTGACGGTTGAGAAGCGGGACCAAAGAGCCAGAGCTCAACCCCCGCAAGCAAAACTAGGTGAGTATACAGGAGGCACTGAACTACAGGCCAGTGTCCCTAACTTGCATTCCCAAGGTGACAGAGTAGAGTGGAAAAACAAGTTTAACATCTGAAGGAGGAACTTTGCAACATATATATCCAGCACAGGGAAGAAAATTTTCCCTTTCAGATTTACCAGAATTCTCTGACCACACGACAAATCAAACAATAAAGAGAAAGGGTGGGCAGACTGCATATTTATGGGTTGCATGAAAGCCTTTGACACAGTACCACATATTGTGATGTGTGGTACTGAAGAGGATTGCAGGCTCGGGTCGAAATATGTAATCTACATATACTCGTGTTTTAAAAAAAATAGTGGGTTATGAGTCATATATATATATATATATATATATATATATATATATATATATATATATATATATATATATATATATATATATATATATTAAGGAAATATGTTTTGCTAATAACTCAAGAGAGTTTTTTCTACTTTCAAGCTGAATCATTTAATAATTTTAGAAAATTTACCAGTTAATTCAGTTCAGATCGTAATCATTTTAACGCTATAAGCTTTGTTAAGATAACTAAGCTTTGTTATAGATGACTACGTTTACATACATATTGGCCAATGTTAAAATGTTTACCGTGCACATTTAAACGAGTAAATATAATGTTTATTCTCTAAATATTTAAACTAGTGACCATAATACAAGATCTATACATATAAATGAGTATATGTAGTGCTAGTTGTATACAGTTAAACGAGTGAGCATAATCCTAGTTTTAAGCATTTAAACGAGCGTAAGAGCTAGTTCTAAAGACGTAAATGAATGTGAATAATCCTAGTTCCAGCATTTAAACGAGTGAGCATAATACTAGTTTTAAACTTGTAAACGAGTGAGCATAATACTAGTTTTAAACTTGTAAACGAGTGAGCATAATACTAGTTTTAAACTTTTAAACGAGTGAGCATAATACTAGTTTTAAACTTTTAAACGAGTGAGCATAATACTAGTTTTAAACTTTTAAACAAGTTAGCATAACGCTACTTCTAAACTGTTAAAAGAATGAGCATTTTATGCACGTTCTAAGCAGTTAAACGAGTGAGCATAATACAAGTTCTAAATACGTGGCAAGTAAGAGGCATCGTGATGGGATAATCCTCCTTAATCTTGACTCTGACAGATGAAGATAACCGCTGCTTTCTTGAGCCAAGTTTTTCTCTCTCTCTCTCTCTCTTGGTCTTTGAGAGTGCGCCCAGCCACCTATTTCCAGTAAATATAATAATATTAATGCTAATAATAATAAGAAGAAGAAGAACAATAAACAATAATTAAACTATTAATAATAAGGAGAATAATAAATGTGTAGAAAAGTGATTTGCTCCAAAAACGCGATTTGTTTAATTGAAAGAAAATATGTGTATATTTTTTTATAAAAAGAAAGAGTAGAAGAAACGAAGAAAATGAAATAGATCTCTCTCTCTCTCTCTCTCTCTCTCTCTCTCTCTCTCTCTCTCTCTCTCTCTCTCTCTCTCTCTCTCTCTCTCTCTCTCTCTCTCTCTCTCAAAAACTTGGGAAACGAGGAGAGGCAAAAGGTGAGGCAAAAAAGACCAAGAAGCGATATGATCACTACATACAAAATAGTAGCAGGAATCGACCGAATTGACGATGAGGAATTCTGGTGACCTGCACCTTCAAGAATAAGACGTCATAGATTCAAGCTAAGGAAACAATGGTGACAAAACAAATATTAGAAAGGTCTCTTTTTTACAGACGGAGTTGCATAGACAGTCGGAACAAGTAACGTTCCAGGAACAAGTAACCTTCTCAAGTAACGTGAGAAGGTGTTCAAGGAAAGTTTCAGAACTTAATATGAGAGAGAATACTGAAAATACGGGACACCACGAGCTTAACTCTAATCCCGTAACTACACTTAGGTAATTACAATTACGTAATTACAGTGAGACGTGTCAAAGGGTTTCTTAAACATTTTGAGACACGACCGTCTGGTGTGGTAATGACCGCGTCGAGCGTAATTTGTAACAACCATAAAATATAAATTCAGAAAAAACAAAACAAGAAGAGATGCTGGTTTTTGGGAAAAGATTTTTTGCATCGCAGAACATTGCAAGTGAATAAAACTTTTAGAATGTAAAGTTTCATCCTCGCGCGTCATCGGTTCATCACGTGTGTGTGTGGTGAGGAACTGGTACAGGGGAAGGGAAGGGAAGGGAAAGGGGGGTGGGAGAGGTAAAGTGTGGGGGAAGTGAATCAGACACACGATAAAAAAGGTGACCAACTGGGTGGGTGTGTGTGTGCGCCGTCTCTACCCATCTCTGCTATAGTTCCCCCTAGTGCTCCACTTTCTCTCTCTCTGGGCCGTCACCGCGCGCGGGGCGCCCTGACCCGGGTTCCCGCCCTTTTCCTCCAGTCTTCTGTCATCGCAATCTTCCATAGCTCTTACTTTCTCTTTTGCCTATCTCTCCCACACCACCCGTCCCTCCCTTTCACACCACCCCTCCCTTTCTCTCCCTCTCCCTCTCTCTCTCTCTCTCTCTCTCTCTCTCTCTCTCTCTCTCTCTCTCTCTCTCTCTCTCTCTCTCTCTCTC
>NC_091197.1:9210341-9230341 GCF_040958095.1 Procambarus clarkii | reverse complement strand
CTGCTGCTAGTTTAAAAATAGAAATGTTTGTAGCCATAATATTTTCAGAAGAATTAGAGGAAACATTAGAGTTTATGAACCTCTCACACATTCACAGCTCCCTGACAAGAGGGAGCAAGCTTAGCTTAGCTGCCAACACTCACACATCGTGTCAGCAAGGCGGACAGCCCGCCTGCTTTCATACCTCTCACTGTATTTCCCACTTCTATACTTCCCTTCACCTATGTCTCTCCATAAAAACAAAAACAAAAAAAAAGTTTATAAAAATCACTAAATGTTACCCAGAACGAAATGAAACAGGCTATAAATGAATGAAACAGCCTTAAAATGAACAGCCTTTCCATACGTGGTACTGTTGCCACAGCAGGTATGGAGTCCAACACGTCACAACTGCTGTGGCAGGTGTGGTGTGTTCGGAGGAGACAGTTGGAACGCTGGGAGGAGACAGCTGACGGTATTTTGGCGAAAATATAAGACATGATATGAATACATAAGAATTATGGAAGATGAACACAACCCGTCCTCCTATATACATAATAATTTTTCTATGTGGACCATAGTACATATATTGACGTAATGGACAGTTAGATAGTCCAATTTAGTATTATTCATTGTATAGAGTCCGAAAAAAAATAATTATAAACCAGAGACAAACACCTGTCTCTGGTAGAGTAGTAGAGCCACCTGTCTCTGGCAGGGTGGTAGACCCACCTGTCTCTAGCAGGGCGGTAGAGCCACCTGTCTCTAGCAGGGCGGTAGAGCCACCTGTCTCTAGCAGGGCGGTAGAGCCACCTATCTCTAGCAGGGCGGTAGAGCCACCTGTCTCTAGCAGAGACAGAAGGCACGTTTACCTGGGGAACCTGTCAATCACCTCCCCAGGTAAGCGGACTGGGAACTTGAGAACTCCATTAAACTGTGAGGGAACACCACACTTAGGACCTCTGTAGGAAGACAGAGGTGTCCCCAACTACGGGCAGACAGAGGTGCCACCTGGTAGAGACAGGTGGCACCTTCCCCTCTGTTTACAACGGGCAACATTTGCCAGAACTGAACGCCTCAGTGACTAATTGCTAGGAAATGAGGCTGAAGAAGTCACCTTCCTCGAAGGATCAATTTTCCTGGCGAGCTTCTCTAGGGCCACGATGATATCCGCTAGTGACGGCCTGTCCCGCTCACTGAGACAAGTCGCCCGGGTGATCAGCGTGTTGAGCACCGGGTAACAGCCTCTCATCTGGCCGTAGATGCGACAGATGCAGACGCCCAGCGAGTACACGTCGCTGGAGGCACGACACGTCGTCGGTCGGGCAAACAACTCCGGCGCCATCCAGAAATACTTCTCGTGGTCGCCGTCGTATTTAAACTGGCGTGTGCCGAGGTGCTGAGACATGCCGTAGTCAATGATCATCACCCTCGGCCCGCCCTGGCACCGCAGGGCGATGATATTGTCCAGTTTGATGTCGTTGTGCAAGATGCCGCAGCGGTGCACGGCTTGCAGCGAGCGGGCAATGCCCAGCATCACCTGCACGCACTCGTAATCCGTCCGGAACACCTGGCGGATGTCGCAGAGGACGTTGCCCTCGCAATACTCCATCAGGAGAGCGGCGGGGCTCTGGCACACCCCGTAGAGGGCGGGAGTGACGCCGGATTTCTGCAACTGGCGGAGGAACTTGGCCTCGCGGAGGATGGAGTAGCCGCAGGCCCAGTCGTTGGCCACCTTCAGCACCATCTTCCTGCCCTCGTCTTCTACTAGGATGGCCCGCCCGTACGCTCCCTGGCCAAGCTTTCGCACGTAGCAATGTTTCTCAAGCCGAGACAACTCTTGCCAGCTTAACTTACTGATGCTCTCCTCTCCCTCTTCCTCCTCCTCTTGATGCTGCTGCACCTGCTGCTGCTGCTGCTGCTGCTGCACCGGCTGCTGTTGTTGCATCTGCTGCTGCTGCTGCACCTGCTGCTGTTGCTGCTGCACCTGCTGCTGCTGCTGCTGCTGCACCTGCTGCTGTTGCTGCTGCACCTGCTGCTGCTGCTGCTGCTGCACCTGCTGCTGTTGGCCCTGCTCCTGCTGGTCTTGCTGCAGCTGTTGCTCCTGCTGCTGCTCCTGCTGCTGCTGACGGCCCTGCTCCTGTTGCTGTTGCAGCACCTGCTGTTCCTCTTGCTGGTGCTGTTCCTCCTGCTGGTGCTGTTCCTCCTGCTCCTCCCCCTTCGCCTCCTTCTGCTCGCTCCAACTGTCCACAGTGATGATGAACAGCCTTTCCATACGTGGTACTGTTGCCACAGCAGGTATGGAGTCCAACACGTCACAACTGCTGTGGCAGGTGTGGCGTGTTCGGAGGAGACAGTTGGAACACTGGGAGGAGACAGCTGACGCTTCACCGTCTACTGGGACGGTCGTTTCTACGTCTCCAGCGACGACGGACATTGGACCTGCCTGTAAGTGGTGAGGTCGACGCTGGAAGCGACAAGTCGCCCCCGCCGACACCGCGCCACCGACATGAAGGTCGTGCAGCAGCCGGGCCCAGGAGCAGGAGCCTTGCAGCAGCACCACAGGTAGCCAGGTCCCCAACAGGCTCTGGCTACCCGGGTTCCGCTCCGGCCGGGACACCACGATGGAACATCCGGACCTTATCCGCTTCAGGCCCTCGAAAACGACCTTAAGCCGGTAATAGTGCCAAGCTGTCAGGCACTCTGGCACTACGTCGATCACTGTAGGCCCTACGTAGATCACTGTAGGCCCTACGTCGATCACTGTAGGCCCCACGTCGATCACTGTAGGCCCCACGTCGATCACTGTAGGCCCCACGTAGATCACTGTAGGCCCCACGTCGATCACTGTAGGCCCCACGTCGATCACTGTAGGCCCCACGTCGATCACTGTAGGCCCCACGTCGATCACTGTAGGCCCTACGAAGATCACTGTAGAGCCTCCTAGGCACCTCTCCACAACTCCGCAAATTTCATCAATATACATTTTCTGATTTATACTGAAATTACTTAAAACCAAAAGATACACAACTATGGTATTTTGGTGAGTTGACTGATTGACGGGATAATCGGAAAAGTGGGATGAGAATGTGTAAGTTTTGGTCATCCAGAGTGTATTTCCCTATTTTTTTCCGCTGGATCGAGATTTAGCTCTTTGGACCCCGTCTTTCTGCCTGTTATTTATCTAATGCTGCTAGCCTATTTCCATCCTGATTCTTACGCTACCTGACCTATTTCCAGATCATATGTGCCTATTAAAATTATGAAAGGAGTTTGCTTCTACAACCTGTTTCTTTAGTTCATTTCATTTACCTACTTCTCTTACACTTACATCTCTACGACTCTTCTCTGAACCTTTGCTAATTTTTTTTTGTAGATGAGGATTCCACGGTTAGGCGGCATATTCTAACACTTGTCTCACGTAGGTGGTGTACAGAGATCAAAATGCCACCTTATTTAGGTCTCTGGGCGATGTTATGACTTTTGCCAGCATAGAATAGGCAGCTGATGTTATCCTGTTTTTGAACCTACAGAGATAGAGTTGGTGCTCTATGTTCACTACCTGTTCTCTCTAGGTAATTCAGGGAGGTAGTTTCCATTCCTTGTTTACCGTCCTTCTGGGGCCAGATTCACGAAAGCACTTACGCAAGCACTTACGAACCTGTACATCTTTTCTCAATCTTTGTCGGCTTTGTTTACAATTATTAAACAGTTAATGAGCTCCGAAGCACCAGGAGGCTGTTTATAACAATAACAGCAGTTGATTGGCAAGTTTTCATGCTTGTAAACTGTTTAATAAATGTAACCAAAGCCGTCAAAGATTGAGGAAAGATGTACAGGTTCGTAAGTGCTTGCGTAACTGCTTCGTGAATCTGGCCCCAGGTTCGCAAGTGCTTGCGTAAGCGCTTTCGTGAATCTGGCCCCTGGTCTCCTGGCACTTGTTCCTGTACTGGAACGGAATGAATACTGGAACATTTGATGATATATTTGATTTGTACCCAAGACTGATCATGTAATTTATCAATTATACAATGTATGTGATGTAACTATATAACCTGAGCTTGTAAAAGAATCTTAATCACCCTTCAGTGGTCAAGTGCTTAATAACACATTAGTTTCTATATAAGTTATCTTACCCCTGTCTTATAAGTTATAAGTTATCTTACCCCTGTCAGAGTAGGAGAGACATAAATGTATGTGTATGTATGTACTCACCTAGTTGTGCTTGCGGGGGTTGAGCTCTGGCTCTTTGGGCCCGCCTCTCAACTGTCAATCAACTGGAGTACAGATTCCTGAGCCTACTGGGCTCCATCATATCTACATTTAAAACTGTGTATGGAGTCAACGTCCACCACATCTCTGCCTAATGCATTCCACCTGTTAACTACTCTGACACTGAAAAAGTTCTTTCTAACGTCCCTGTGGCTCATGTGGGTACTCGGTTTCCACCAGTATAACCTTGTTCGCGTACCGCCAGTGTTGAATAGTTTATCCTTGTCTACCCTGTCAATTCCCCTGAGGATTTTGTAGGTAGTGTGTGTGTGTATATATGTATGTGTATAAAGTATATGTGGAAGCTGGTCAGAATTACATTTTACCTTTGTAAATGCACATTAATGACACTATGTAAAGAACACATCGACCACCTTATGCAGTGCAAATGTAACTCTGTGTATCTCTGTATACATGTTTGTAGGTTAAATTAGCATTTGAAAAGCACTACAATCACCTTCTGTGGTTGATTATGCCATAACTCCCAGAACTATATGTTTAACAGATATCTCACCTTGTCCATGGAAAACAGAAGAAAATGTATATATGCTGGTTAGCATTTTAAATGTTTGGCCACGTCTGTGATTGAAAAAAAATAACTTGTTCCCGTTGTCATCACCTTTCACTTGCTTCTGTTGAACTCTAATAGCCATTTGTCGGACAAACTCTGCAATTTGTCTGTGAGTGTGTGTATCTAATATTTGTGTTTACTATTTGAGGCTGCAGAATCGAGCCATTAGCTCTTGGACCCCGCCTTCCTAACCAATCACTTTTTCCTCTATTATATCTACTACATATATTTCTGACACATGCACACACACTCACACACACACATCCCCAGGAAGCAGTCCGTAGTAGCTGTCTAACTCACTGGTACCTATTCACTGGTAGGTGAACACGAGCATCAGAGTGAAATAAATTCTGCCACATTTGTTTCCGCCTCGGCCGGGAATCGAGCCCGGGCCCTTATTACTTCGACCCCAGAGCACTGTCCACTTAGCCGCGAAGCCCCGTATGTACTCACCTAGTTGTCCTTGCTGGGGTTGAGCTTTGGCTCTTTGGTCATCTCTATAGTGTGTGTGTGTGCGTATTCACCGAGTTGTATTCACCTAGTTGTTCTTGCGGGAGTTGAGCTCTGGCTCTTTGGTCCCGCCTCTCAACTGTCAATCAACTGGTGTACAGGTTCCTGAGCCTTCTGGGCTCTATCATATCTACACTTGAAGTCTGCCTCAATCTGTTTGAGTCTGTATGAAGTATGGAATCTGCCTCCACCACTTCACTTCCTAATGCATTCCATTTGTCCACCACTCTGACACTAAAAAAGTTCTTTCTAATATCTCTGTGGCTCATTTGGACACTCAATTTCCACCTTTGTCCCCCTAGTGCGTGTGTGCCCCTTGTGTTAAATAGCTTGTCTTTATCTACCCTATCAGTTCCTTTGAGAAACTTGTATGTGGTGATCATGTCCCACCTAACTCTTCTGTCTTCCAGCAACGTGAGGTTTAATTCCCGTGGTCTCTCCTTGTAGCTCATATCTCTTAGCCCGGGTACCCCTTGTCACCCCTCTGTATGTGTGTGTGTGTGTGTGTGTGTGTGTGTGTGTGTGTGTGTGTGTGTGTGTGTGTGTGTGTGTGTGTGTGTGTGTGTGTGTGTGTGTGTGGACATGCCAAGTATGAGTATGCAGTCATCACAGGTGTGTCTCTGCCTCATTTGTTAAGTGTGTCGGGGGGGGGGGCGATCATGTAAATCATCTTCGAGGGAGTGGAAAGGAGGGGGGGATGGGGGGGAGAGGTATGATTTGACTCACCAATTTTTCTGTAACTCATCAAAGGCTGTCATTGAGTTACGTTGTATTAAGTTATAGGTACAAAGTGTGTTGGCGACGCACCTTTTTTAAATTCTTTGATTTTACGCCACTCATCACTTTTTTTCTCACAATGACTGGCTATATATATCGCTCATTCTGAAATATGAGAGAGAGAGAGAGAGAGAGAGAGAGAGAGAGAGAGAGAGAGAGAGAGAGAGAGAGAGAGAGGGAGAGAGAGAGAGAGAGAGAGAGAGAGAGAGAGAGAGAGAGAGAGAGAGAGAGAGAGAGAGAGAGAGAGAGAGAGAGAGAGAGGGAGAGAGAGAGAGAGAGAGAGAGAGAGAGAGGGGGGGGGAAAGAAGGAGTGAGGGAGAGACAATGGGAGATAAACAATGAAGAAAAGAATCAGGCAGGGAAGGAAGAAAAGATTCAGGCAGGGAAAGAGGAAAAGATTCAGGCAGGAAAAGAGGAAAAGATTCAGGCAGGGAGAGAGGAAAAGATTCAGGCAGGGAAGGAGGAAAAGGTTCAGGCAGGGAAAGAGGAAAAGATTCAGGCAGGGAAAGAGGAAAAGATTCAGGCAGGCAAAGAAGAAAAGATTCAGGCAGAGATCCGACGACATATATAAAGACTCTATTGAAGACCGATACTGTACTAGAGCATACCCAGTCAATGTCCCGAGTGTAGAGTGAGGGGTCGTGCATCATGGAGCGTCCTCCAGGGTCCACGAGTCCCCCCCAGTACCCAAATATGACTCCTCAGCGCGTCTTTTCACCTAATTTGTGTTATTTTTTTTTAACGCAATCAACCCATCTGCTTAAAAAGCAAACAAGGAAATAGGAAGTATTTATATGAACGAAATCACCGCAGTACAAAGTTTTCTATCCATTCGTTCGTCTCTTGTTCAACCCATTCCAAGTTGTAGACTCAAATGGGTTCTCGACTTTACAAACAGAGATGCTAGCCATTCAAAAGGCTTTGGTACATGCTCTTGCTGAACACCGACAACACGTTATCATACATACAGATTCGAGAACTGCCATTGAAACCTTGCAACAAGAACACATATGTGATAACATACATCTGATCACAAATGTCATATCATTAATGCAAACATTCAAACGACAAGGCCGACAGGTACTTATCAACTGGGTGCAAAGTCATGTGGGAATAATAGGAAATGACAGTGCAGACGAAGTTGCAAAACTTGCAACTAAGAGAAGAAATGTAGACATTTACATACCACAGAGTCTATCACAGATTAAGAAAGTAATTAGAAACAGAGCAATGCAAAAGATGTAGTGTCCACAACACAGCAGTTGCAACATCAGGATCTGCGGGTTGGTACAAGAATTCAACCAACTACGAACCACTTAGTTTGAAGAAAGGGAGCAGTAGAGCAACAGAAGTACACTTACATCGCATCAGGCTTGGATACCCATGTGCATGGGAAATAGGCTTACACGTTCCGGAAGATGAGAGGAAATGTCAGCAGTGTGGAGAAATGCCCGACAGACCACTGGAACATTATCTAACACAGTGCACAGTTACAAACCCATTAAGATTACAACTTAGATTCAACAGAGCAGAAGAAGTTGTTAAACACATATGGCAAAATCTTACTGAAGCGACCATACGAGTCATAAATACTCATACTCCGCCCAAGTAAAACAGAAACAAGCAACACTTAGTGGGCCAGCCAGAGGCTTAGGGCCCGTGCAGGAATATCCCTTCAAAAAAAAAAAAAACATTCCACATATTGACGTCAAAATCCCCCCAACGGACAAATAGCGGAGTACTATGAATCATTTCGCCTAGTGTTCCCTCACACCCACCGGGGCAGGGGGGCGGGGGAGGGGGAGGCAGGGGGTAACGACCTACTGAACTGGTTGTTTCATTCAGTTGTTACACTCCAAAGATGTTCAAACTACGCACGGTGATTTTTTTAGTCACTTATTATATTTTTTTAATCCATCCTCTCGCTTTTTTTTTTTTACTATGGTCCTTCGTCCAGACCTTTTTACCTTAGAAAATTCCTATTACAGACACATTTGGTGAAATGTTGCCCAAACGTGTCCTGTCCTACTGCTGGAATTGAACCCAGAACGTTGGTTGTACACCAGCGACGTAGACCACTGCGCTACAGACGCTGCTAAACCCCAAAACTCCAATAAAATACGCTTGTAGAGAGAAAAATAGAAACGCACAGAAATAATATAATTAGTACTTACTACAGCAGTTGTAACCTGTAAGGCCGTCTGGAGTCCTGGTCGCCGTGGGCATTTGATTGTATTTATGCTGGTTTTTATAACAATTGTAAATTTCACGACACTAAACTCCAGTCATGTTTATTATGTTCACACTTATAAGAGTGTCACCATACATGCACCCCCCCTCCATGACTGCAAAGAGGGCACTGAGGTGTATGGGCACGTGCTGATGTTCCATCAAGTACTGGCTACATAGGCTGCTGGAGACCTCTGGTGGGAAGACCCACAAACCAAACATCTCATGAAATGGCGCAGAGTTTTCCTGTTGTCACAACGCTCTCTCTCTCTCTCTCACACACACACACACACACACACACACACACACACACACACACACACACACACACACACACACACACACACACATACACCACAGAGATGTTAGGAAGTTTTCTTTTAGCGTGAGAGTAGTGGAAAAATGGAATGCACTTGGGAAACAGGTTGTGGAAGCAAATACTATTCATACTTTTAAAACTAGATATGATAGGGAAATGGGACAGGAGTCATTGCTGTAAACAACCGATAGCTGGAAAGGCGGGATCCAAGAGTCAATGCTCGATCCTGCAAGCACAAATAGGTGAGTACACACACACACACACACACACACACATACACACGCACACGCACACGCACACGCACACGCACACGCACACGCACTTTTCATCACGAAATACCTCGTCAATGAGGGATTTCACAACACATATATTTTCCATGTGAACCTATAATTAGGATTGCTCTACGCTGCCAAGGTTTCCATCGGTCTGGAGCATTCGTTAACAGGAGGTAACGCACGACCTCTTACAATCCCGCTCGTAAAAACTGGGATGGCGGAAAGAAATTCGCCAAGAAAAACTAGTCGTACAAATACACGCAAACTCACAAAGTGCACAACAGTGACTACACGTTTTTGAATTACATCTCAAGGCATCAAGGTCAAGGGAGACCTCACAAAAACAGGCGAGACACCGACAAAAACTTGCCAGCAAAAAAAAAAAAAAAAGGAAGAGGACTTTCACTGCGTCACTGTGATGACTGAGCCTCGCTGCTCCTTCCCTATCATCTGTGGTGTTCCACAAGGACCTAGTGAAACCTCCCTATCATCTGTGAGAGGCAGCACCACCCGGATGTGCAACACTGAAGACAACGTAGGTGTTAGTCAAGGTTGCAAGGCCCGTGTAATCCCACACCAACTGTCTACCGTTCTTCCCGGGGGTTCACTGTGATTCTGTCTGGGCGATCAACAGGCACGCCAGAGTTGCGGGACGTTAGGTAATGGAGCTCTCTCTCTGCTGGACGATCAGCTGTGGTAAGGCTCCTCTTAATGATGTCATTGACTTTACCGTGTCTTAGGTGCCATCCCCTTGGGCTTTGGCAGAACACTCCAGGCTCGTAACTGTCAGCCAATGCCTTGCTGCAGTTACACCTATGTTCAACGGAGATTGGGGCAACAAGGCAGAGAGTCACTGCACTTCGGAGGGTCTGCAGTGTGAGATGCATGGCGGGTGCTGTCATTGAGGTTGTTAATAGGAAGTCACCTGCATGGGGAGCTACTACTGCTCTAAGACGGGCAGTTTCATACGGTGTTGTTGCAGCTTCTAGGCATGTCGCAGCTGCCCAGTCTACAATGGGGCCATCCCAACTGGATTGCTAGTGGGCTTTAGAAGGTGGTGGTTGGCGTGCTGGTTCTGCAAAAGAGACCCATTTGGTGGTGCAGTGTATAAAACTGGGATCGTGTACCCCTGCATTGTTGACCTACGTAATGTGGTAGAATTCCTTTCACCAGGCTATCAAATGCAACTAAGGAGAACATGAACGCTGGTACAGCAATTTGTGTTGCTGCGCGAACACCGAGGCCCCCGAGTCTGACAAAACGGGAGAAGTGTTTCCACTGTGAATACAATATTGAGAGAAAGGCAAAGTTTTTTCTAACAATGATTTCAGCAAGATGTGTTACTCCTATAGCTTAAGGCTATTGAGAGTCCGGTGTTGACACGAAACGTTCATCTCTCTTTTCCATTTCTTTGTGGATTTTCCGCATACAAATGATCAATATATATATATAAATATATAATTTAATGGCTAGGCAAAGCATTTCTTTCTTGAACTCCTAAGCTGCTCTAAGTGACCACTAGCGCCAAGGGTTGAGAAGTCTGAAGGCTCTCCACAATGTTGTCAACGCCTCGAATGCTCTTTCAACTTTCAAATCTAGAAAGTTGTTAATTAATTGACTGACAATGCATGACTCCTAAAGGCTATTTTTTTTTAATGCTTGTGACAGTGGAGCAATTGACACGACATGCTCCTCACACTCTGCTGATAATTTCCAGTGATATTATTCCACGCGTTCACTTGTTCTTCTACATTCTCTCGCTATTGTTCATTCTCGTTTTAATTGCTCCTTTCGTTATTGTTCTTCATATTTGTTGGGTTTCCACCTCCTGTTGATGAAGCGGTTCATACTTGTCATTGTTCTTCATGCTCCTGATAGTGTTCTTCAGCCTCATGCTGTCGCTTCGTACGTTATCGGCAGCAGAACAATTTTCTGGAGGTTTAATGATGAGTAATGTCTTCTTAGGCCTATGTGTATCTCACTTCACTAGGGACATGCTTGGTCTCTTATGTTTATTTTTACAGAGACCACGATGTCCAGCCGGCCTACTGGACCATTTGAAACAGAAACACTCCTATAGGCCGTCTGGCTCGTTTTAGACAGGAGTACCGCTTTAAAACAGGTTTACACAAACCCAGTTTTACAGGTTTAAACATAACAGGTTTTGTTTAAAACAGGAGTTTTAGACAGGAGGTCTGCTAATGCATGCGAGACAGGAATGCTGCAGTAGACGTATTGGTTAATGTGAAATTGGAAAAAAATACTGCAGCATGTCTATTAGTTGACGCAAAATCTGCAGAGCCATGGAGTAGACCTACTTGTTCATCAACATTGCAGGGCCTATGACCTAGGCCTACAGGTCTACGTTAGACAGGAACACTGACTGCTCCTGGCCTACTGATCAATACACAACAGAACTATTTTAATTTAGTTCTCACGTGTTAAAAGTACAGCATTAAACTTACAGATAGAGTCAGAAACTATATTCGTTATAACTTATACAAATCGTTGCAGTCATGGCTGGGAAGGGAGTGAAAGAGAGTTACGGAGTTAGGTTAGGCTTTGTTGATTCAGATTTGAGCTTGATATTGCGATGACTTTTTTAATGTATTCTGCAATGTTAATTATGATCTTGCACTGCTTGGCAATGTCCGATTTCGTCCTTTTGTGTTTAATTCAAGTTTCCACGATTAAAATGAGGACTGGTTGCCTATTTTGCCGCAAATTGCCTTTGCTCACGGATCTTTCCAGCTAATTCTTAAAATTACTTTCTAATACAAACGAAACATTGAATGTGAAAAATAACATCTACTCTTGGAGTCTGTTTAGATGATACTGGTTCATGTAGCACAGTGGTCTATGTCCCGACAGAGTATCCCGGGTTCGATGCCCGGCCGGCACAGGGACGGTTAGGCATGTTTTCTTTCACCTGATGCGCCAGTTTATCCAAGCAGTAAATAGGTACCTGGAAATTAGACAAGTTTTGCAGTTTCGACGTCTGGTGAGGGGTCACAGATGCCTGAGAATCAGGCAACTGTTGTGGGGTGCATTCTGTAATAGCGGAGACCTCGATAAGCGTACCAGGCTTCCTGTCCCGGACTATGGAAACGATTGTAAGACACATATACCCGTCCTGTGGGTGGTGGATTATGTAATAATGAGTCGAACTGATCCCCCAATGTTCTTTATGTCAAGTTAGTGATATATATGTAGTGAATTATTTACATACAGTTCAATTTTGCCAATTATGTACCCGAGTGGATCTCCAGTGGGCGTCGGTGTGGACGGGTACAGGTATCTTATATCTTGAGTATATCTTGAGATGATTTCGGGGCTTTTTAGTGTCCCCGCGGCCCGGTCCTCGACCAGGCCTCCACCCCCAGGAAGCAGCCCGTGACAGCTGGCTAACACCCAGGTACCTATTTTACTGCTAGGTAACAGGGGCATAGGGTGAAAGAAACTCTGCCCATTGTTTCTCGCCGGCGCCCGGGATCGAACCCAGGACCACAGGATCACAAGTCCAGTGTGCTGTCAGCTCGGCCGACCAGCTCCCTAGGTGCCTGTATGCACTGCTTAGATTAGTTAAACAAAATTGTAGTATACGGTTCGATCATTTAAACGTTTAATAAACATTTGTCAACTAAACTATTTCTAATTTTTTTGTAATTTATTCACCCATACCGTTACAAAGTGGTTGGTGCCGGGTGTGTGAACACTTTTCTTGTACAAGGTTCACATGTGACCAAATGTACATCCACAGGCGGTGCACTTTTCCATAGAGAGAGAGAGAGCGCTTTCGTGGCCCAAGTGTTGCCATAGCGGCAGCCACAGTTAGGCGTGGTGAAGTGTGCACAAAGTGAGGAGGAGAAGAGCGGCCGTGATGACCTCTGAGGACGTTGTGACCCGCCGTCAGGCGTCAACACGTCTTCCTCAGCAGGACGAGAGAGGTAAATATTGTCTCCTCAGCTCCCAACTGGAAGACATTGGACATACACTTGCTAATATTCTCCGAGGATTTTATCCTTCAATATTTCCTAATCGTCCTATCCAAAATCCTTATCCTCGTCCCTTTTAAAGAGTGATATATAGTCCTAAAGGCTTAGATCTCTTTGTTCATAATTACCTGACCTTACCCACCCCTTGAAGTGGTAGGTAGAGCAAGGGGCCTCGCTTCATGCAGGCCGGCGTTCGATCCCCCGATATAACATTACCTGTGTGTGTGTGTGTGTCCCTAACAGAGGTCCTGAGGGAACTAAAGGCCACAGGTAAGCTTGTGGCTGTGATGGTGATCCTGAGCTACATGTATGGTGACCTGACGGTGAGCCGGCAGCTGACCCCTGACCCCCGGCAACACTCGTGGCTCCTGATGACCTCTCCCCTGCCCACCATCGCCGCTTGTCTCCTCTACGTGGCCACCGTCACCTGGTGGGGCCCTCGGTACATGACCTCCAGGAACCCTCTCCCCAATCTCAGGAAGGTGATGATGGCTTATAACGCCTTCCAAGTCGTCTTCTCCGCCCGCATCTTCTGGGAGGTAAATGTTTATCTTTATTCTTGTGGTTAACCTCCTTTGGCTGTCGGGACAGCAGCGGCCTCGCTTTGTGCAGGTCGGCGTTCGATCCCCGAGGGTCAATGTGTTTGGGTACTATTCCTTTCCTCAGTCCAATCCCAGCTTAAAGTCATCATATCCTCTCCCATTGCTCTATAGTCGTACTGGCTTAGTGTTTTCTCCTCATTATTACCCCTACCTTACTTCCCTTGTAAGCATCTTAACATATAATTACTTTGCATTGATCTGTGCATCAAAGTGTGCAACAGAGTCATGCCAGCTTCCACTTGCCGTGATAAGTACTGTCATTCTTGATGAATGACAAATGTCAAGTAACATGTCAAATACTGGATCAATGTCAATGTCAACATGACCTATATATCAACTGCAGACAATTCAGTAATTAATGTATTGGTGTTTGTTTACGTCTTCAAGGCTGGAATGGGCGGATGGTTCGGCAGTTACTCTCTACTGTGTCAGACCTGCGACTTCTCGGACAACCCTCAAGCAGTCAGGGTAAGTCACAGGTACTCACTCATTCACTCACAATCCCATGGATGGTAGTAGGAAGGATATCCAACCCTATGGATGGTAGTAGGAAGGATATCCAACCCTATGGATGGTAGTAGGAAGGATATCCAACAAGAATGATAACAAATAGTATATGCAACCAAATAATGTCCTGATTCACAACAGTTACATTCCATCCTTAATAAAATATTTTCCTCCTAACCCCAACCGTTTCCACCCCACAGATGGTCCACGCTGGCTACTGGTACCTCTTCTCCAAGTTTGTGGATTTCACAGATACGGTGAGTGACTGTGATGTGTTTCACAGTTAGGTATAACCTACCTGGTTATACAAGAGATGGTAGGAGGGGGAAAAATAATGTCTATATTAATATTTATATAGGGAGTAACCTCAGTGAATTTGGGAAACAATTCGAAGCCTTCAGCTTGTCTTATGTCTCATGTCTTCACCAGCATCTAGACTGGGAGAAGGTGGGGAAGGAACAGTGATATATATATATATATATATATATATATATATATATATATATATATATATATATATATATATATATATATATATATATATATATATATATATATATATATATATTATTCTATATATGCAACCAGGATATCAAAAACTTTGATCCAGTAATACAGAGTAAGCACAGTGGCAATTAAAAAGATAACTGCTAAGGAGGAGTAGTTATCTTTTCAATTTTCACAGTGGTTACTCTGTATATAAGTTTTTATGACTCTAAATGAGACCTCATATGTTGATCTGCAGGTGTTCTTCGTGCTGAACAAGAAGAACAAGCACGTCTCCCTGCTGCATGTGGTTCACCACGCCCTCATGCCCGTGTGTATGTGGTATGGCATCCGGTATTATGCTGGTGAGTGACCTCTCTCTCTCTCCTTAACCTGCTGGGACATGTGTCCTGGTGGGTGATGGGAGTGTTCTGGTGGGTGATGGGAGTGTCCTGGTGGGTGATGGGAGTGTCCTGGTGGGTGATGGGAGTGTTCTGTGGGTGCTGGGAGTGTTCTGTGGGTGATGGGAGTGTTCTGGTGGGTGATGGGAGTGTCCTGGTGGGTGATGGGAGTGTCCTGGTGGGTGATGGGAGTGTCCTGGTGGGTGATGGGAGTGTCTTGGTGGATGATGGGAGTGTTCTGTGGGTGATGGGAGTGTCCTGGTGGTTAATGGGAGTGTTCTGTGGGTGTTACCCTATGCATATATCCCGCATACTTTGTGTAATATGTGTAATGTCACACACTGTGTGTAATCTCAATCTCACACTGTGTGTAATGTCACACACTGCGTGTAATCTCAATCTCACACTGTGTGTAATATTTCACACAGCACAAGGAAGCTGCAGTTTACCTCCCCAATCTTCTAATCTAAACTACTTTAAGCCACTGAATGTGTACAAATCCACAAGGGCCGTGACGAGGATTCAAACCTGCGTCCAAAGAGCATCCCAAACGCGGCCTTAATCGACCTGAGCTACGACATAATTTGTTCATTTGACGCATCGCCTTATTGTGATTTCTGTGTGTACTGAATGTGTCATTCTCCAGGAGGTCACACGACCCTGATGATCCTACTGAACGCCTTCGTCCACACCGTCATGTACTCGTACTACCTGCTGGCGGCCATGGGGCCCCGAGTCCGTCCTTTCCTCTGGTGGAAGAAGTACCTCACCACCCTTCAGATTGTCCAGTTCACAGTCGTCATTTTACAGAACTTGATGGTGAGTCCCGAAGCACCAGTTTCTCGGGTTTTTATTTCAGACGCGATAACATAGGCCTCGGGTCGCACAGCTGTGTTTAGCGCGTCTGTGAGACGCCAGGCTTCATGTATGTTTAGTATAGTTTAGTTATGATTAATACGTCACCTTAAACATTTCTGATAATGACTATAATCTCTCTCGGATCTGTTAATTATCTAGGATAATCTGATGTCTGACGAGAGAGAGAGAGAGAGAGAGAGAGAGAGAGAGAGAGAGAGAGAGAGAGAGAGAGAGAGAGAGAGAGAGAGAGAGAGAGAGAGAGAGAGAGAGAGAGAGAGAGAGAGAGAGATAGATAGAGAGAGAGAGAGAGAGAGAGAGAGAGAGAGAGAGAGAGAGAGAGAGAGAGAGAGAGAGAGAGAGAGAGAGAGAGAGAGAGAGAGCAACCCCCCATAACCCAGCTACCTCATGACAGGTAATGTTCGTGGAGTGCGCGATACCATCAGTGCTGTTGGCTTGGGTGAGCGGTATGGCGCTTCTCTTCTTCATCCTCTTCACCGACTTCTACATCAGAGAGTACAGGAAGCGCATCAAACACAAGGTGGGTACCTGGGAGCGGGTACCTGGGAGCGGGTACCTGGGGGCGGGTACCTGGGGGCGGGTACCTGGGGGCGGGTACCTGGGAGCGGGTACCTGGGGGCGGGTACCTGGGAGCGGGTACCTGGGAGCGGGTACCTGGGAGCGGGTACCTGGGGGCGGGTACCTGGGGGCGGGTACCTGGGGGCGGGTACCTGGGAGCGGGTACCTGGGATAGAGTACCTGGCAGTCACCAGCTGTGTCTAGATATCACATTCATTGATAATTCATAGTTATTGTGGAAAAAAAATCATTTGTTACTGCTATTGTGTTTACAAACATTGAGTTTAATTTTTGGCGTGTATCCCCTCTCAGACATCACTTAAGGGACCCGGGGACCACTTGGCCATGGTAGGCCTGACCGTTGGTCCCACAGGGCTGCCTCGGGGATCGAGTGGTGTGATGTACAATGGTGAGACCAACGGGCGGCTCCCTGCGTCGTCTGGGTCACCCAACAAGGCGTGTTCTACCTCGTGCAGCAGCCCCATGTGTAGTGTCCTTCATAAGAGGAGAGAGGAAGGCTCGTCAGCGAGAAGTGGTGGCGGGAAAACCTCTCAAGTCATGCCAGCTGAGCGCATCATAACACCAGCATCTCTCTTCTCTAACTAGCACTTTATCTCCCGCTGTCAAGATGCTAGTTAACCTGTGTTAATATTATCTATCATTACTCTTAGTGGAAGAAATATGCAGTTAAATGCAATATTGACTTAATATACCTCTTAGTAATGTTGTTCCTTGTGATAACCTGTCACTATCGTCTATTTTATCCACCTATAATTGCTTGATTATTGACACGATTTGATCACTTAATAAGGAGCATTGAACTCGCTCTCCAGGCCGACCTGGACGTACCTGGTGAGTAACTCGAGAGTCCTTGTTCCGTCGTATATGGTGGGCTCGAATGCCAAAGTCAGTGATAATCACACTATCCACTTTGTTGCGGATATTAATATAGTGTGATGCAATTGGCTCATTTTTTTTTTGTTGCTAGTATTGTGCACAGAGCCGCTTTCACTCAACGGGTTTCATATAACCGGTTCCGCTGTCCAATCACCTTTTTTTGCCTAATCCGGAACACGCTCTATGTGACATTTTAGTTGTTGCCGTGTCCATAAGTGCCCGGGTAGTTAGCGAGACTCTCCGGTTAATGAAGGTGAATGGCAGAAGTGTGGCAAGCGACTTTAACCCTTGTGGCCGTAATTTGTGCGTTGTCACTGAGCACCCACACCTGCTCACCCCCCACACCTGCTCACCCCCCACACCTGCTCACCCTCCACACCTGCAGAGAGCTGAGCACTCACTTCTGTACACTACTGAGCATCATCATTTATGTCACTTAGATATAAAATGTAGTTGAAACTATCAAGATGTGCACAGTACTAGTGCCAGCAAGTTCGTGGCACAGGTAATCCTTACAAAGTCAATGGCCACAGTTGGGATAAATCCAGACTTCCTTTGTCGCATATTCACATTTTAAGTAATATTATTTGTTATATTTTTGAATAATTCAACTATCCTGTGAAGTTTTGACACACACACACACACACACACACACACACACACACACACACACACACACACACACACACACACACACACACACACACACTCAGCCGCAAGGTAAGGGCCTCGCGGCTGAGTGGACAGCGCTCGGAAATCGTAGTCCTAAGGGCCCGGGTTTGTTCCCCAGCCGGGGCAGAGTTTCTTTCACGCTGATGCTACTGCTCACCTAGTAGTAAATAGATACCTGGGAGTTCGACAGCTGCTACGGGCTGCATCCTGGGGATATGTGTGTGTATGTATGCGTGGGTTAGAAATATATATGCAGTAAAGACATAGTAGAAGAAAATAGATTGGTTTAAAAGGCGGGGTCCAAGAGCTAATAGCTCCATTCTGCATACACAAATAGTAAATACACACACACACACCGTTGTTAAGGCCTTGTGCGCGGATATTTTCATATCTAACCAGCCTAAAAATCTTATGTTATATTTTCTCATAACTCAAGAAAATTTATTGGATATAATGAATGCCCAAAGTTTGGAAATATAGAAATCCCTGAAATATAGAAATCCTCCAGGGTGGATATACCCTCGGGCTCACCGCACTTATGAACTGTTTACCTTTTAAATTACCAACCTTACGAGCTGTTTACTCTTTGAATCACCAGACTTACGAACTGTTTACCTTGTAAATATCTAATCTTACAAGATGCTTACCCTCTGAATTATCATACGAGGAGGACCTTGAAATTGACCTCCCTTTTGGTGTCCGTATCTCTAAGACTATAGAACACAAGTTCTTAGGAAAGATCTTTTGAATTTTCGTCCTTGTGGGACTGAAATCTAAGTTCCTTACGTACCGACTCACTGAGTCGATCACTCTCGACTCAGCTAATTCACGCTTCTAAAGTTTGTAATTTAGATTCATGCGAGGGTGGGATAAGGCAGGCATGTCAAACTGAGGGGGGGGGGGGTGGCCACCCCGAGGGCCATATGGGCCACATTTGTGTTGTCATGAGGGCCATATGGGCCACATTTGTGTTGTCATGAGGGCCATATGGGCCACATTTGTGTTGTCATGAGGGCCATATGGGCCACATTTGTGTTGTCATGAGGGCCATATGGGCCACATTTGTGTTGTCATGAGGGCCATATGGGCCACATTTGTGTTGTCATGAGGGCCATATGGGCCACATTTGTGTTGTCATGAGGGCCATATGGGCCACATTTGTGTTGTCATGAGGGTCATATGGGCCACATTTGTGTTGTCATGAGGGCCACACACCACATATAATTGAAGTTATTTAGCAAAAATTATTGCAGAATGTTTTATTCTTTAAACTTAGAAACATACAATGTGCATACAAATGGTTTAGTGGCTGGTCACATTCATGAATGTAAAGTATTGAAGTAGTTTAACAAAAGAAAAAAACAATGAAATTTTAAACTGTAACAAAGGCTTCTATGCAACAGCAACAAATACATTGTACAAAAGTTACAACAGTTCAAAATCAACATTTATTTACGATTATTTAATCAATTTTAGTGTTTTGTCCTGAGGCTTGACACCTCTTTTTAATGACAATTTTTCCTATGGCTGAAATAGCAGCCATAGTCTGTGCCGACTATTTTTGCTATGGCTGAAAGTCTATTCAGTTCCCACTTTGGTCAGAAAGGACAAGTGTTGATCAGTCAGTCTTGTTCTGTGAGGCCTTTTCGTTGAGTTCATGAAGGAAAATAACTGTTCATAACATAGGTAGAACTGAACATTGCCACAATCCTTGTGGCAAACTTTCTGAAGTTTTTAAACTTTCCAAGAAGTTATGAAAAAAAACCCAGGTATCTCCACTTCAAGATACTTTGCTCTGAATGTAGGATCCGACTGCATTTCAAATTAGTTCTATCTGCAGGCTTTCTTCTGCCTTGGCAACATCACAGGTGAATGGCGCTGAGAACAATGCAAACTGGTGTTCAGAAGATGAGAAATCACAAAATCTTTCCTGAAATTCCTTTGACAATTATTCCAGGTGACTGTCAAACTTAGCAAAGCTAAGTATACAGACTCAGTATTAGCAATGTTTTTCAGCTCTTTGCACTTAAGAAAATGAACTAAATTTTCATTTGACAACTATGACTTTCATAAG